>NC_052163.1:68812258-68917493 GCF_902713615.1 Scyliorhinus canicula | reverse complement strand
CCTTGCTCCAATAAGCTACCTTTCACTTTCTCTATCTCTTCCTCTGCTTCTAGGGGAAATCTGTATTGTTTCTGTGGTCGGGGGTCAGGTCCGGTAACGTGAACTTGTCCAGTCATTCTGCCGCAGCCGTGCCGGTGACTGGCAAATGCTGTCCTGTGTTTGTTTAAAACTGCTCTCAGTTGTCTGTCCGTGTTTAGTGTAGTCAGGTCAAATGAATAGTCGCCTACTGCGCTAATCCGATTAGCGTACTCTCCTACTGTGAGAGTAGCGGGTGCTCTGTCTGATCTTGCCATTCGCCAGACACACTGGTTAACTGGGTCGAACGACAGGCTATGGGCATTCATAAAATCTATTCCCAGTATGTGTTCTGCTGAACGGGGAAGATTTACTAAAACGACTGGGTGTCTGGTGGAAATGTTCCCTAGCTGGATTGCTACGGGGGCTGTAATGTGTCCCTGCTGTGAGTGTCCTGTAAAACCGCTAAGTGTGATGGTGGAGGTGGTCGGCCACGTGTCTGCCTGTGCCGTGGTGGTGGAATTAATTGTGGTGCGGGACCCTCCTGTGTCCCAAAGTAACTCTATGGGCTTCCCTCTAACCTTAGCTGTGACTACCGGTCATCCGGATTGATCCCAAAGAGTGTCACAGACCCAAGTGGGGGAGCCCGAACACCGTCAGTCCGTCCCGTCCACATTGGTCTGTCCTGACTGTATCCCTATACTATGGATCGGCTTTGCTTTGTTTCTATTCAGAGTGCCTGCCTGCTGGCCTCTCTACGATCTTTGGGGTGCATTGCATTCCTTAGCCCAATGTCCTAACTGGTCACAGTTGTAGCATTCAAGCGACTTCTGTGGAGGGCTGTTCTTTCCTTCATTTACCCATGCGGGTCTTTGGTGTGCTCTCACTGCTTGAATGTCCGCTGCAGCCTGAGCTTCCTCTGGGGACTTTACTTTGCCTTTGCCCTGAACTGATTGCTCCCAAGCGCGGGACAATCTTTTCAGGACCCATTTCTCATTGTGGGCCTCTTCTGAGGGGTCATAACTGTTGCAAGCACTCTGTCCTGCATCTGTAGCATGGGAAATTATGGTGCGCGTCCATTTAACCATGTTTTCACGGTTCAAATGGGCTCTATTTAAATCGCCGAAAACTGCGTTAAAATGGATCCACAGCCTTCCTGCAAATGCTGTGGGATGCTCTGTCTTCTTTTGTCGGCACTTGTTTAGTCCCTCAACTGGGTCACCTCGGTTATACCCTATGGCATCTAAAATGGAGGTGCGCATTTCCTCTAGGGTGCCTCCTCTGTGGGTCGGGGAGGGCTGCTACTACGGACTGGTCTAAGCTCAGAACCGTGAGCTTAACCTGCTCTCTCTCGTCCAGGCCGTACATGGTTGCCTGTTGTTTCACTTTCGCGAAAAATTGGTGGGGGTCTGCGGTGGGGAGAAACGGAGTGATCTTCTCACACGCGTCCCTGAGTTGGGTTACAGCAGTTAAGGGGGCGGTGTAGGTGATATCGGGTGCGCCTTCTGTGGTCGCTTTCCTTTGGGTGGTGACTGGATTCATTGGTGCGGTAACCATCTGATCTGTGGGGGGTTGGGGTGCTTGTCTTTTCTGCTGCGCTGCTGGCGCACATGTTCCTTGAACATAACGCTGCGCTGTCTCACTTAATTCCTGCCAGTCTGGGGCATTCTCCTCATCTAGCTGTGTTCCAAAAGTACTTTGGAACCCATTCTGCACTGAAAGCAGAGATTGCAGTTCCGCAATCTGCTTTCTACACTTCGCATGATCCACTGTACTTTGTCTTTGTTCTGTGGTGGCAGCATGGAGTGCTCTTAAAGCTGCCTTAAGGTCAGAGCATTGCCTCTGCAATGCCTCTACCTGCTTCTCTGATTCTTCTCTTATCAGGACGGCACGTTGCACGTCCTGATAGGCCTTTTCGTACTGGGTCTGGGAACTGCTGAGATGGGCTATACATGACTGATGTGCCCTCTTGGCATCATCCACCTCGCTACCCTTCTCTGCCAGCTTCCCTCTAAGTTCCACATTCTCCTTCTCGATGTCCCTGACATCCACTTTGCTCATCCTATTTCGTTCTTCTAATTCTGCCCGGAGCGTCTGAACGACCTCCTCAGTGCCTCGCAACTGTGCCAAACAGGACACGATTGCCATCGGCTTGCGTGATTTACTAAGGTTTTTCTTATGAATTTGAGCGAGGTTCTCCCACCAAGTATGTCCTATACTTCCGGGACCTGTCTCCTCATTCATACAGAACTCTTTCCAAAGGGGCCATCCCTTTCCTTGCAGATACATGCGGAGTTCCAGCTCCCACACGGGACACTGACCTACTCGGCTACTGCTGGTCGCTGCGACCACAAACCGTTCTGGGTTCATGAGGCGTTCCATTGCCTGCATGGCCATTTTATCTTTCTTTCTTAAATTTGGAACAGGGGGTGTTGAGGTTATGTTTTACAAGACGGGTAAGGCTTACGCTATGTTCCGTTCACAAAACTGCCGAAAGTTCGTCGCAACAAAATCTCTCAGGTTTTCCTTACAACCCTGTTAGTACGCATGCACAAAACACACTTCCGAATTACGTTTATTCATTTGAACACCTTCGATTTTCTTTACTCAGATTTCTAATTCAAATTTCTGGGTCCTCGACGGAGTGGGGGTGCCACTTGTAACCGCGTCCCGTCAGGATGTCGCCACTAAATGTTGCTCGTTTTACTGGAGTGTATTAACACGCCTCCGTTTAAAGGCCGTGTGCTTAACACTACTATGGCTCTGTGTATGTAATTATGCTCAGAAGTCGCCAGGTGCCGTATTTAGACACCTCACAAGTATATCAAGGTCAGGTTCAAAGTAATAAATCTGTACACCAATTAGTAAGTCCAAACGATTGATATTTATTATGACAAATATAATAAATACACATGCATACGCTGAAGAGACTAACTTACTTCTAATACTAAACAACTAAAATACTTATCTAGACAGGAACAGGCAAGGTCAGGGGACAAGGCATTCGTCCCGTTCTTGGTCTGCAATTCTCAGGTACTTAAAGTTGTCAGGATCTAGCAAGGTCTGGATAACGTAGCGATCATTGTATTGGCACTTACAGTTCGATGGCTGATGCTCAACGGCCGGTACTGAAACTGGAGTCAGGATGCGATGTAACAAGTCTGGGCCGGAGTCTGGAAGCAACAGACCGAACCATGTGACTATTTTTATAGTCCCTAGAAGTCCGTGCCCCTTCAGGGCGGGCCTTTTACCTGCCATGTATCGATTGGGCCTTTCCCAATCGATATCTTCCAAACCCCCCAATCTGAGGGTCGTTTCTCGATGGGTGGGCTGTCCCTATGGCTCTTTGTGTTAGATACAGTGGTGCCGTTCTGTCTGGGCGTCTACTCAAAAGTATCCATTCATACTTAAATGTTTCTATTGTGTGGGGTCTGGATCTGGATCACCTCATTACTATGTAGATTTTGTTGCCATTTACACCTTTGGCTGGGACTCTGCACCTGGCCACAAACTGGTTTCTGTACGTGCAGAATGCTAATTAGTCTTCTGCAAACTGCTTGTCCTTGCTAAGACTGTTTTTCCCTGCAGCCTTAGCAGTTCTCCATTTTGTAGCCCAGTGTCCGTCTTAGGTGGCTACAGGACACAGTGAAAGGGAGGAGAGTGGCATGGACACAGTGAAAGCGAGGAGAGCGGCGGGGACACAGTGAGAGCGAGGAGAGCGGCGGGGACACAGTGAGAGCGAGGCGAGCGGCGGGGACACAGTGAAAGCGAGGAGAGCGGCGGGTACACAGTGAAAGAGAGCGAGGAGAGCGGCGGGGACACAGTGAGAGCGAGAAGAACGACGGGGACACAGTGAGAGCGAGGAGAGCGGCGGGAACACAGTGAAAGAGCGCGAGGAGAGCGGCGGAGACACAGTGAAAGAGCGCAAGGAGAGCGGCGGGAACACAGTGAGAGCGAGGAGAGCGGCGGGGACACAGTGAAAGCGAGGCGAGCGGCGGGGACACAGTGAAAGCGAGGAGAGCGTCGGGTACACAGTGAGAACGAGGAGAGCGGCGGGGACACAGTGAAAGAGAGCGAGGAGAGCGGCGGGTACACAGTGAAAGAGAGCGAGGAGAGCGGCGGGGACACAGTGAGAGCGAGGAGAGCGGCGGGGACACACTGAGAGCGAGAAGAGCGACGGGGACACAGTGAGAGCGAGGAGAGCGGCGGGGACACAGTGAAAGAGCGAGGAGAGCGACGGGGACACAGTGAGAGCGAGGAGAGCGACGGGGACACAGTGAGAGCGAGGAGAGCGGCGGGGACACAGTGAGAGCGAGGAGAGCGGAGGGAACACAGTGAGAGTGAGGGTAGCGGCGGGGACACAGTGAGAGCGAGGGTAGCGGCGGGGACACAGTGAAAGCGAGGAGAGCTGCGAGGACACAGTGAGATCGAGGAGAGCGGCTGGGACACAGTGAAAGCGAGGACCTCTGGCACGGAGTCTGTCCCTGTTGCTCAGAAGGGAAGGGGGGAAAGGAGTAGAACATTAGTAATTGGGGACTCAATAGTCAGGGGCACAGATAGGAGATTTTGTGGGAGCGAGAGAGACTCACGTTTGGTATGTTGCCTCCCAGGTGCAAGGGTAAGTGATGTCTCGGATCGTGTTTTCCGGGTCCTTAAGGGGGAGGGGGAGCAACCCCAAGTCGTAGTCCACATTGGCACTAACGACATAGGTAGGAAAGGGGACAAGGATGTCAGGCAGGCCTTTAGGGAGCTAGGATGGAAGCTCAGAGCGAGAACAAACAGAGTTGTTATCTCTGGGTTGTTGCCCGTGCCACGTGATAGTGAGATGAGGAATAGGGAGAGAGAGCAATTAAACACGTGGCTACAGGGATGGTGCAGGCGGGAGGGATTCAGATTTCTGGATAACTGGGGCTCTTTCTGGGGAAGGTGGGACCTCTATAGACAGGATGGTCTACATCTGAACCTGAGGGGCACCAATATACTGGGGGGGAGATTTTTTAGTGCTCTTTGGGGGGGGTTTAAACTAATTCAGCAGGGGCATGGGAACCTGGATTGTAGTTTTGGGGTACGGGAGATTGAGAGTATAGAGGTCAGGAGCACAGATTTGACTTCGCAGGAGGGTGCCAGTGTTCAGGTAGGTGGTTTGAAGTGTGTCTACTTCAATGCCAGGAGTATACGAAATAAGGTAGGGGAACTGGCAGCATGGGTTGGTACCTGGGACTTCGACGTTGTGGCCATTTCAGAGACATGGATAGAGCAGGGACAGGAATGGTTGTTGCAGGTTCCGGGGTTTAGGTGTTTTAGTGAGCTCAGAGAAGGGGGCAAAAGAGGGGGAGGTGTGGCGCTGCTAGTCAAGGACAGTGTTACGGTGGCGGAAAGGATGCGAGATGGGGACTCTTCTTCTGAGGTAGTATGGGCTGAGGTTAGAAACAGGAAAGGAGAGGTCACCCTGTTGGGAGTTTTCTATAGGCCACCTAATAGTTCTAGGGATGTAGAGGAAAGGATGGCGAAGATGATTCTGGAAAAGAGCGAAAGTAACAGGGTAGTTGTTATGGGAGACTTTAACTTTCCAAATATTGACTGGAAAAGATATAGTTCGAGTACATTAGATGGGTCGTTCTTTGTACAATGTGTGCAGGAGGGTTTCCTGACACAATATGTTGACAGGCCAACAAGAGGCGAGGCCACATTGGATTTGGTTTTGGGTAATGAACCAGGCCCGGTGTTAGATCTGGAGGTAGGTGAGCACTTTGGAAACAGTGACCACAATTCGGTGACCTTTACGTTAGTGATGGAAAGGGATAAGTATACCCCGCAGGGCAAGAGTTATAGCTGGGGGAAGGGCAATTATGATGCCATTAGACATGACTTAGGATGTGTTGGTTGGAGAAGTAGGCTGCAAGGGTTGGGCACACTGGATATGTGGAGCTTGTTCAAGGAACAGCTATTGCATGTTCTTGATAAGTATGTACCAGTCAGGCAGGGAGGAAGGGGTCGAGCGAGGGAACCGTGGTTTACCAAAGAAGTGGAATCTCTTGTTAAGAGGAAGAAGGAGGCCGATGTGAAGATGAGGCATGAAGTTTCAGTTGGGGCGCTTGATAGTTACGAGGAAGGATCTAAAGAGAGAGCTGAGACGAGCAAGGAGGGGACATGAGAAGTCTTTGGCAGGTAGGATCAAGGAAAACCCAAAAGCTTTCTATAGGTATGTCAGGAATAAAAGAATGACTAGGGTAAGAGTAGGGCCAGTCAAGGACAGTGGTGGGAAGTTGTGTGTGGAGGCTGAGGAGATAAGCGAGATACTAAATGAATACTTTTCGTCAGTATTCACTCAAGAAAAAGATAATATTGTGGAGGAGAATGCTGAGACCCAGGCTATTAGAATAGATGGCATTGAGGTGCGTAGGGAAGAAGTGTTGGCAATTCTGGACAAGGTGAAAATAGATAAGTCCCCGGGGCCGGATGGGATTTATCCTAAGATTCTGTGGGAAGCCAGGGAAGAGATTGCTGAGCCTTTGGCTTTGATTTTTAGGTCATCATTGGCTACAGGAATAGTGCCAGAGGACTGGAGGATAGCAAATGTGGTCCCTTTGTTCAAGAAGGGGAGTAGAGATAACCCCGGTAACTATAGGCCGGTGAGCCTAACGTCTGTGGTGGGTAAGGTCTTGGAGAGGATTATAAAAGATACGATTTATAATCATCTAGATAGGAATAATATGATTAGGGATAGTCAGCATGGTTTTGTGAAGGGTAGGTCATGCCTCACAAACCTTATCGAGTTCTTTGAGAAGGTGACTGAACAGGTAGACAAGGGTAGAGCAGTTGATGTGGTGTATATGGATTTCAGTAAAGCGTTTGATAAGGTTCCCCACGGTCGGCTATTGCAGAAAATACGGAGGCTGGGGATTGAGGGTGATTTAGAGATGTGGATCAGAAATTGGCTAGTTGAAAGAAGACAGAGAGTGGCAGTTGATGGGAAATGTTCAGAATGGAGTTCAGTTACGAGTGGCGTACCACAAGGATCTGTTCTGGGGCCGTTGCTGTTTGTCATTTTTATAAATGACCTAGAGGAGGGCGCAGAAGGATGGGTGAGTAAATTTGCAGACGACACTAAAGTCGGTGGAGTTGTAGACAGTGCGGAAGGATGTTGCAGGTTACAGAGGGACATAGATAAGCTGCAGAGCTGGGCTGAGAGGTGGCAAATGGAGTTTAATGTGGAGAAGTGTGAGGTGATTCACTTTGGAAAGAATAACAGGAATGCGGAATATTTGGCTAATGGTAAAATTTTTGGTAGTGTGGATGAGCAGAGGGATCTCGGTGTCCATGTACATAGATCCCTGAAAGTTGCCACCCAGGTTGATAGGGTTGTGAAGAAGGCCTATGGTGTGTTGGCCTTTATTGGTAGAGGGATTGTGTTCCGGAGCCATGAGGTCATGTTGCAGTTGTACAAAACTCTAGTACGGCCGCATTTGGAGTATTGCGTACAGTTCTGGTCGCCTCATTATAGGAAGGACGTGGAAGCTTTGGAACGGGTGCAGAGGAGATTTACCAGGATGTTGCCTGGTATGGAGGGAAAATCTTATGAGGAAAGGCCGATGGACTTGAGGTTGTTTTCGTTAGAGAGAAGAAGGTTAAGAGGTGACTTAATAGAGGCATACAAAATGATCAGAGGGTTAGATAGGGTGGACAGCGAGAGCCTTCTCGCGCGGATGGGGGTGGCTAGCACGAGGGGACATAGCCTTAAATTGAGGGGTAATAGATATAGGACAGAGGTCAGAGGTGGGTTTTTTACGCAAAGAGTGGTGAGGCCGTGGAATGCCCTACCTGTAACAGTAGTGAACTCGCCAACATTGAGGGCATTTAAAAGTTTATTGGATAAGCATATGGATGATAAGGGCATAGTGTAGGTTAGATGGCCTTTAGTTTTTTTTTCCATGTCGGTGCAACATCGAGGGCCGAAGGGCCTGTACTGCGCTGTATCATTCTATGTTCTATGTTCTATGTTCACCAGGATGTTGCCTGGTATGGAGGGTGCTAGCTATGAAGAAAGGTTGAGTAGATTAGGATTGTTTTCGTTGGAAAGACAGAGGTTGAGGGGGGATCTGATTGAGGTCTACAAAATTATGAGAGGTATGGATAGGGTGGATAGCAAAAAGCTTTTTCTAAGAGTGGGGGTGTCAATTACAAGGGGTCACGATTTCAAGGTGAGAGGGGGAAAGTTTAAGGGAGACGTGCGTGGAAAGTATTTTTTATGCAGAGTGTGGTGGGTGCCTGGAACGCTTTGCCAGCGTATATATGAACAGATATATGAACGGACGGGGAACAGAGGGAAGTAGATCCTTGGAAAATAGGCGACAGGTTTAGATAAAGAATCTGGATTGGAGCAGGCTGGGAGGGCCGAAGGGCCTGTTCCTGTGTTGTAATTTTCTTTGTTCTTTGTAGAAAACACGATGTGGCCTCTGAAAGCTGACCTTGCTGTCAGGGGCATCCAAGAAAATTACAGACCAAAGGATCGGAAGAAAACCACAGACCAGACCAGACGATCTGAAGCCTTCAATCCGAGATCCGGCTGGACTGAGGTAAGACTCTTATTATTGCCTCATTTCACGCTGCAACAGCCCACCCCTATCTCCCCATCAGCTAAAGAATCCTGCAAGAGGAACAGAGATAAGTGAGTGTTGAAACTGCTAATTCATATTTTTCCGGAGAGTTAAAAGGGATGCAGTACAGCATCCCTACGTCTTCCACGTTTAGCAGACGGGTTACAAGGGGATGAGAAGATAATAGCTCCCATTACTTCAAAGTTGAAGTTTTAATGGTAGAAAGTCATTTTAGGGGCAGCAGGGTAGCATGGTGGTTAGCATAAATGCTTCACAGCTCCAGGGTCCCAGGTTCGATTCCCGGCTGGGTCACTGTCTGTGTGGAGTCTGCACGTCCTCCCCCTGTGTGCGTGGGTTTCCTCCGGGTGCTCCGGTTTCCTCCCACAGTCCAAAGATGTGCGGGTTAGGTGGATTGGCCGTGCTAAATTGCCCGTAGTGTCCTAATAAAAAAGTAAGGTTTAGGGGGGGTTGTTGGGTTAAGGGTATAGGGTGGATACGTGGGTTTGAGTAGGGTGATCATGGCTCGGCACAACATTGAGGGCCGAAGGGCCTGTTCTGTGCTGTACTGTTCTATGTTCTATGTTCTAAAATCCCTTTCACTTTAAAAAGTGTCGCAGATCTATCCACAACGAGAAATGGGAGCCAGACTCCATATATATTCAGTGACCTTACGAATTCTGTCTGTAATCATTTCAATTTGCAAAAAGCACATTGAGTTGAAATACATTACTCAAGGCCCATGGTCCTTCGAAGATGTTAAAATCGTTTGGGGAAAGATCACCCTTTTAAGGAAAAATTACCTCATCATGGCCACTAGTGGTATTAAGAGAATTACATAAACTGAGATCAGCAGCTGAGCACAGGGACCACGAAGGAGGGGGGGGGGGGGCAGGGGGGGACGAGGGGGGGGGGGGCAGGGGGGGCGCGAGGGGGGGGGCGCGGGGGGGGGGCGGGGGGGGGGGGGGGGCGGGGGGGCAGGGGGGGCCAAGGGGAGGGCGGGGAGGCAGGGGGCGGGGGGCCGGGGGGCGGGGAGGGGGGGCGGGCGGGGGCAGCGGGACGGGGGGGGGGGAGCGGGGCGGGGAACGGGACGGGGGCAGCGGGACGGGGGGGCAGCGGGACGGAGTGGCATGAACCACTCTGGCGTCGGGCCGCCCCAAAAGTGCGAATCCTCCACACCTTCAGGGGCTCGGCCTGCGCCGGAGTGGTTTGCGCCCAGCCGGCCAGCGTGGAAGGCCTTTGGTGCCACGCCAGCTGGGGCCGAAGGTACTCCGCTGGCCGGCGCGGGTCTGCGCAAGCGCGGGAGCATCAGCGTCTGCTGACGTCATCCCCTCACATGCGCAGGGCGGGTTCACCTATGCGTCAGCCCTGGCGGAGGCTTACATGGCCGGCTCGTAGGAAAAGAGTGCCCCCACGACACAGGCCCGCCCGCAGCTCAGTGGCCGCCAATCGCGGGCTAGGCCACCGTGGGGGAATCCCCCCCCCCCCCAGGACCCCGGAGCACGCCCGAGCTGCCGGGTCCCGGCCGTAAGGAACCTAGTCCAATTTACGCCGGCGGAACTGGCATAGAACCAGCATGGACTTCAGCCCATCGCGGGTCAGAGAATTGCCGGGGGGTCGCACGGCAAGCGGCCACCGACCGGCGCTGCATGATTCCTGCCACCGCCGAATCTCCGGTGCTGGGAATCAATGTACAGAACAGAACATGACCTATCACAAGACAGGATACCAGAGGGGTACTTACACCGATAAAACACACGAGGCATCAGCACTCGGCCTCTTTCCACTGGTGATAGCTATAGTGACAGTCAGGGTGTACAAATCATTCCACATCTCCAAAACGTGGATCAGAGCGATCCTGGTCTAGATAATTAGCTTTAGTTTACTTAGGTTAGTAGAGAGTCAACCCACAGGCAGCTATGTGTTCTGTTGCTAGAGTTCAATAAATCTTTCATTGAACCAACGACTTTGTTTGGTGTATTTAATTGCATTGTGAGCAATCTGTGTTACCCCAGGGTGAACAACATGACATGATACCAGAAGTGGCTAATGACTAAGTAATTCACCTTTGAAAATTGTCTGAAGACCAGCGACTGCCTTCCTGTGGCATGGAAAAGATTCAGGCACCTCCGCAGCTCCGCATCTCTGGGAACCTTGGCGCCAACTAGCATGCCTTCAAACAAAAATTCAGCCTATACCTTGAGGCCTCGGGCCTCGAAAGTGCCTCCGATGCGCTAAAGATCGCCCTGCTGCTGTCAACTGTGGGGTCCAGGCCATCCAAATCTTCAATTCGCTCACTTTCTCCGACGGTGAGGACAAGGCAAAGTTCCTGACTGTCCTCGCAAAATTCGACAGTCACTACGAGGTCGAGACAAACAAAAGCTTTGAGCGTTACGTATTCTAGCTGCCCCTTCAGGGTAAGGACGAGCCTTTTCAGTCTTTTTTTACTCAGCTTTGCATTCTAGCGCAGTCCTGCAACTACGGAGACACCGCTGACTCCCTCATCAGGGATCAGATTGTGTTGGGGTCCACTCCGACGCCCTGCGGGAGCAGCTCCTAAAAATAAAAAATATGACCTTGCCAGTGGCCATCGAGGCATGCAAAGTCCACGAACTGGCGAAATGTCGCCATTCCCGCATGAAGTCGGCAGAGCAGGACCAACTCGCCTCCCACGAGGCTGAGAGTGCACAGGCCATCACCCGAATGCGGGGCCTGAGCATCAATAAAGGCGGCCATTTTGTGCGCTTTTCCAGGGCTCCCACGCAGGCGCACCACGGTCGGGAAAACAAAGCGGCCGAAGACTACACTGCGCAGGCGCGACGACGTGCCGAAAATCACGATGTTGAAGTAATGATATGTCCTCAACTGCGTGACATGCCAGCGGTTCCTGCCAGCTCAGCCCAAAGAGACGCTCCACCAGCATGAGCCCGTGACCTCTCCATGGTCTAAAGTTGGTGTGGAGCTCTTTCATGCCAGCGGGTGTGACTACGTCCTAATATTTGATTACTTCTCCAGTTACCCCGAGGTAGTGAAACTATCGGACCTCACATCTCAGATCATAATACGGGCCTGCAAAGAGGCATTCGCCAGGCATGGAATCCCGCTCACGGTCATGAGCGCCAACAGTTTCTTCAGTCAAGAATGGTTCAACTTTGCAAAGCAATACCACTTCCAGCACATCACCTCGAGCCCGCATTACCCACAATCAAATGGGAAGTTCGAAAAAGGGGTCCAGGTCATGAAGCAAATGCTCTGTGAGGCTGTGGACTCAGCTTCGGACTTCAATCTCGCTCTTCTGGCATACAAGGCAACCCCTTTGTCCAATGGGTTATCTCCGGCTCAGCTCTTAATGAATCATAACCTGTGGACGACTGTCCCGGCTGTGGTGATATGCATCACTGTAAATACACAAGGGGTTAATGTAAATACACGTAGACTGGATAGACACTAGAGGGAGCAGCAGAGACAAGACACAAAGTCAACCAATAGGCCAGTAAGATAGAACACAACCAATGGGCATTCAAGACACACACAGAGATGACACTACCACAAGAGGGCATTACACCAACCTACATAAAAGGACACAGCACTATTGATCTTCCTCTTTCCAGTTGAGACTCTCAGTGAGTACACCGGGTTGATTTGAAACACATTACACCCACCACCTGGATTGTAGCAGACTGGTTCGTCAGTCTAAGTAGCTATAGCAGGATTAACAGGAGAGTCGAATCCAAGTAGGAGAATCGTTAACTGTTTAATAAATGTGTTAAAGATATCTCCAAGTCTGAACCTTCCTTTGTCAGAGTGCACATCAAAGAAGCAGCTTATGCTACGTCAAGAGCATAACAAAACACCGGCCATTCATGTACCTGACCTGGATCACCTTCCAGTGTTGCAAAAGATGCAGCAGATCAGAACCATCTGCGAAAGGCAAAGATCACATATGATGCTCACGCTATGGATCTGTCGTTCCTCTCTCCGAAGGACACTGGTGGCGGCTGGTCAGCTCCTGCTGTTATGGTTCGACAGACTGCTCCCAGGTCGTTCGTGGTTCGCATGGTGGATGGATCGATTGTAAGGCTCAACAGAAGGGCGCTATGCAAACTTGCATGCCCACCACCCGATCTCACTTTCCCAGATGTCACTTTACCCGACCCAGACACCTCGCTCCATGAGGCCACCAGCCTGGCTGTATGCCAACCGGTCATGACTCCATCATCTCCGCCTCCACCTCTCAGGTGGTCCATGAGAATCCGTCAACAGCCTCAACGACTGGACTTATAAATAATTCCTGTATATATGATGTTATGTTTCTGCATGCTAGACACCTTACATGTACATATACATCCACTCACCGATTTTGTATATAGTTACTCTTGTAAATATGTCATTCCTGCTCTAAGCAGCCGACAGCATTTTTTTTTAAAAGGGGGGATGTTGTAATATACATCCATGCACATCATGAGGTATAAGCAGGCAGGGACAGACACCCAGGTGAGCCAATCAATGTACAGAACAGAACACGACCTATCACAAGACAGGACACCAGAGGGGGACTTACACCTATAAAACACACAAGACACCAGCACTCAGCCTCTTTCCACAGGTGATAGCTATAGTGATAGTCAGGGTGTACAAATCATTCCACATCTCCAAAACGTGGATCAGAGCTAGACTGGTCTAGATAGTTAGCTTTAGTTTACTTAGGTTAGTACAGAGTCAACCCACAGGCAGCTGTGTGTTCTGTTGCTAGAGTTCAATAAATCATTTATTGAACCAACGCCTTTGTTTGGTGTATACTTGATCAGTTAATTGCATCATGTGCAATCCGTGTTACCCCAGGGTGAACAACGTGACAGATCCCACTCTCAGTGAGTCTATTCAAACAGAATTACATGCTTCAATTGAAAACAATTTGGATGGACTATATATATCATTGAGAGTGGGAGTACAAGACATTGATTTCCTTTCTGATACTGGTGTTCTGTTATGTAATTTGTAATAACACAAGCTTGATGATTTTTTGAGTAAAAAATGCTCCAGAATTTGAAATGAGTTCAATGTGTTTTATTGAACTATTAGCACAGTTCTCAATGAGTTCGACTCTCTGCTAAGTTTTTTTACACAGAGGGTAGTGGGTGCCTGGAACTCGCTGCCGGAGGAGGTGGTGGAAGCAGGGACGATAGTGACATTTAAAGGGCTTCTTGATAAATACATGAATAGGATGGGAATAGAGGGATACGTACCCAGGAAGTGTAGAAGATTGTAGTTTAGCCGGGCAGCATGGTCGGCACGGGCTTGGAGGGCCGAAGGGCCTGTTCCTGTGCTGTACTTTTCTTTGTTCTTTTGTTCTTTTAATCTAAATGTAGTAACTCAGTCTAACTGAACCAGCCTTGTTCTAAGCCACGTGCTGGGGTGTGATGCTGAGGATACACCCTGTCTCACTCTGAAGATGTTGGTCTGTGAAAAGAGGTGGGGTGTGAGTGCCTTTTATAGTGAGATACCACCCCTGAGTGTCCTGTCTGCTCATTGATCGTGTCCTATTCTATGTGTTCATTAGCTGCATGTTTGCATATCATGACATCGCCCTTTTTTTAAAAACGTTTTGTTGGCGTATGTGAATGTATTTACGTGTGAATGAGTCTGTCTAACGTGACTGACGGAGGACAACAGAACAGAGCAAAGAAAACAAACGTTCACAAGTCCAGTCTCTAAGGCTTGCGTCTGATCCTGGTTGACCGCCGGAGAGGTGGCGGAGGGGATGACGGCACCTTGACAGGCGGGATGGAAGCCTGACTGGTGGCCTCGTGGTGCGAGGTATCAGGAGGTGGCAATTCAGCATATGGAAATGGAGGAGAAAGTGGTTGCGGGCAGGCAACTTTACGCAGTGCCCATTGACAGGGCCGGCCCAAGGTACCGGCAACTCGGGCAGTCGCCCGGGGCGCCATGTGCTAGGGGGCGCCAGAGACTCGAGTCCTGCGCATGCGCAGTTGGGCCGGTGCCAACCAGCGCATGCGCGGTGGCCGCCCTCCGTCGCCCCTCCGTCCGCCCCCCCCCCGGCCCTGCCCCCGGCCCCCCCTCGGCCCGCCCCCCCTCGGCCTCGCCCCCCTCTCGGCCCGCCCCCCCCTCGGCCCGCCCCCCCTTGCCTCGGGCCCGCCCCCCCCCTCGGCCCCGGGCTCGGCCCCCCCCCTCCCCTCGGTCCTGGGCTCGGCCCCCCCCCCCCCCCCCCCCTCCCTCGGCCCTTGCCCCCCCCTCGGCCCCGCCCCCCCCTCGGCCCCGCCCCCCCCGAAGGGCGCCGAAGTTCAGCTTGCCCGGGGCGCCAGCAACCCTAGGGCCGGTGCTGCCCATTGATTCCTTCGCACAATGGAGCCATCAGCCATGCGTACAACATAAGAGCGAGGCGCGGCTTGTCGAACAACGACAGACGGAGCAGACCACCCACCATCTTGATCCTGACAGTGTCTGCCAGGAATTGCACGGCAAGATCGGTGGCATGAGCCCTGCTTTTGACGGTCTCGGAGCTGCTGCATCTTCTGCAACACCGGGAGGTGATCCAGGTTGGGCAGGTGTATGGCTGGAAGCAACGTCCGCAGGTCCCTGTTCATCAGGAGTTGAGCCGGAGACATGCCAGTGGATAATGGAGTCGCCCTGTACGCGAGCAGTGCAAGGTGTATGTCAGAAGCAGAATCCGCGTCCTTGCAGATGAGCAGTTTCACAATGTGCACCCCTTTCTTGACTTTTTCATTGGACTGCAGTTAGTGCGGACTGGAGGTGACATGCTGGAAATTGTATGACTTGGCAAACGTGGACCATTGTCGACTCTAAAGCACGGGCCATTGTCGCTCATGACGTCGGCGTCCTGACGCTCCGTGCGTCGTTGCACATGCGCAGTGCGGTTCTCGGACGTCTGCACCTGCGCATGCGTTGGGCCCCAGGAAGAGTGCACGAAATGCCACTTTCGTCAATGTTGAGGTGCTGCATCCGGGAGATGGCCTGCACACTCTCCGCCTCGTGGGAGGCTAGTCTATCATTTTCTGCCATTTGGTACTGGGAATAGCGATTTTTAGCGTCCTCATGCACTGTGCATGTTTCAATCGCGACTGGCAGGGTCATATGCTTGATCTTTTCCATTGTGCCGGTATACATTCGCTGGTTGTCACGAATCTTGCTGATAGGTACGTAGAAGATAGGAGCAGGAGGAGGCCTTTTGGCCCTTCAAGCCTGCTCCGCCATTTATCACGATCATGGCTGATTATCCAACTCAATAGCCTAATCTCAGTTTTTTACACAGAGGGTAGTGGGTGCCTGGAATTCGCTGCCGGAGGAGGTGATGGAAGCAGGGACGATAGTGATGTTTAAGGGGCATCTTGACAAACACATGAATAGGATAGGAATAGAGGGATACGGACCCCGGAAGTGTAGAAGATATTAGTTTATACAGGTAGCATGGTCGGCGCAGGCTTGGAGGGCCGAAGGGCCTGTTCCTGTGCTGTACTTTTCTTTGTTTTTTGTTCTTTGTTCTAATCCTGATTTCTCCCCAGAGCCTTTGATCCCATTCTCCCCAAGTGCTAAATCTAGTCGCTCTTGAATATATTCAATATGTTTTAGCATCAACTACTTCCCATGGTAATGAATTTGACAGGCTCACCACTCTTTGTGTGAAGAAATTTCTCCCCATGTCCAAAATGGTTTACCCTGAATCCTCAGACTGTGACTCTTGGTTCTGGACACACCCCTCATTGATAACATCTTCCCTGCATCTACCCAGTCTAGTCCTTTTGAATTTTATAAGTCTCGATGAGATCCCCCCTCATTCTTCTGAACTCCAGTGAGAACAATCTGAACCTAGTTAATCTCTCCTCATTTGACAGTCCCACCATCCCTGGAATCAGTCTGGAATCACTCCCTCGAGGACAAACATCCTTCCTCACAAAAGGAGACCAAAACTGCACACAATATTCTAAGTGTGGCATCACCAAGGCCCTGTATAATTGCAACAACACGGGAAGTACTCGAAACAAAGAACAAAGAAAATTACAGCACAGGAACAGGCCCTTCGGCCCTCCCAGCCTGCGCCGATCCAGATCCTTTATCTAAATCTGTCTCCTATTTTCCAAGGTCTACTTCCCTCTGTTCCCACCCGTTCATTTCCTGTTTAGATGCCTCTTAAATGATGCTATCGTGCCCGCCTCTACCACCTCCGCTGGTAAAGCGTTCCAGGCACCCACCACCCTCTGCGTAAAAAACTTTCCACGCACATCTCCCTTAAACTTTCCCCCTCTCACCTTGAAACCTCTCGCAATGAAGGCCAACATACCATTAGCCTTCTTTACCACCTGTTGCACCTGCATGCTTACCTTCAGCGACTGGTGCACAAGTACACCCAGGTCCCGCTGCACACTCCCCTCGCCCAATTTACAACCATTCATAGAACATAGAACATAGAACAGTACAGCACAGAACAGGCCCTTCGGCCCTCAATGTTGTGCCGAGCCATGATCACCCTACTCAAACCCACGTATCCACCCTATACCCGTAACCCAACAACCCCCCCCCCCCCTTAACCTTACTTTTATTAGCACACTACGGGCAATTTAGCATGGCCAATCCACCTAACCCGCACATCTTTGGACTCTGGGAGGAAACCGGAGCACCCGGAGGAAACCCACGCACACAGGGGGAGGACGTGCAGACTCCACACAGACAGTGACCCAGCCGGGAATCGAACCTGGGACCCTGGAGCTGTGAAGCATTTATGCTAACCACCATGCTACCCTGCTACCCTTACTACCATTCAGGTAGTAACTACCTCCTGTTTTTGCTTCAAAATGAATAACCTCACACTTATCTAAATTATATTGCATCTGCCACTGATTTGCCCACTCGCCCAACCTGTCCAGATCATGCTGTAGGATCCTTGCATCTTCGTCACAGTTCACCCTCCCACCCAACTTGGTATCATCTGCAAGCTTTGAGATGTTACATTTTGTTCCCTCATCCAAATCATTAATATATATCTGAATAGCTGGGGTCCCAACACAGATCCCGGTGGCACACCACTAGTTACTGCCTGCCATTTTGAAAAGGACCCCATTTTGAAAAGAAACAAAGGACTCTTTGTTTTCGCTCAGCCACCCAGTTTTCTATCCATCTCAATACACTTCCCCCAATCCCAAGCACTTTAATTTTTCACAATAATGTCATATGCGGGACTTTGTCAAACCACTTCTGAAAGTCCAAATATACAACATCGACTGGCTCCCCCTTCGAAGAATTCCAACAGATTTATCAAGCATGATTTCCCCTTCATAAATCCATGGTGACTCTGACTGATCCTGCCACTGCTTTCTAAACTCCTTGATAATGGATTCAATAATTTCCCCCACTACCTATGTTAGGTTTACTGGTCTATAATTCCCTGCTTTCTCTCTACCTCCCTTTTTGAATATTGGAGTGACATGAGCTCCAATCTGCAGGGACTGCTACAGAGTCCATAGAATCCCTGAAGATGACCACCAATGCATCCACACTATTTCCAGCGCCACATCCTTAAGCACTCTGGGATGCAGATTTTCAAACCCTGGGGATTTATCTGCCTTCAATCCCATCAATTTTCCCAGCACCACTTCTCTACTAATGCTGATCTCCCTCAGTTGCTCCCTCTCACTAAACCTTTAATTCTTCAACATTTCTGCTATTTGATTTCTGCGCTCTTTTGTGAATACAGAACCAAAATATGTATTCAATTGCCCAGCTTTCTTTGTCCCTTATTATGCATCCCCCGTTTCTGTCTTTAGGGGGCCAACATTCCTTTTAGCAATCTCTTTCTCTTCACATATCTATAGAAATCATTAGTGTCAGTCTTTATGTTCCCTGAAAGATTCCTTTCGTACTGTACTTTCCCCTTCTTAATCAGTCTGTGGTGTTGTGCGAAGCAAATAATGGCATGATGGGAAAACTAGTCAAGTTTCTTGGTACAATGAAATTTAAACTGACTTTGCATAACCTAAGGCACAAATACAAGCAGAAAAGGTCAACTTGACCCGAAAACCTGCTGACTCTAAACTCGGATAAAACTCAGTCATCAGAACCCAGAGCAGTCTAAATACAGAAGATAAGCTAGAACTAGTTTATTTCGATACTTAAACAAGTCTGCTCCATTTCTTAAACATGCGACCAAAAGACAAGATAATGATATGAGACCCCGAGTTCTCTAAAGGTCAGCAAGGTGATGCCAGTTTTATGATATTGCTTATGTTTTACTTTTGATCAAATTCCTGACCAAGCTGTATTCATGTTATCTTGATTCTATAATGTATAAATATCGTCCTATTTGTCTGTAATAGCGCAGACTTGGGATGGACCCAGCAGTTTGTAATTGACTGCTTTCCGACTCCAAGTTTCAGCTATTTCTGCATGCAGACAGTTGCAATTCGTAAATGAAGCTTAGTTTTGTTTTCTTAACGAGCGTTGTTGAATCTTTCTATCACAGTCCAGAAGCAGGAAAATGATTAACTACAACATTTGGCGCAGCGAGCAAAAAACCAATACCCTGAGTGAATTTCCGTGGGGGACTGAAAAAAGTGATCGAGCCACGAGCAGGAGGAAGGAGACAGACACCGGCACAAGGTAAGATTAAGACATAGAATTTACAGTGCAGAAGGAGGCCATTCGGCCCATCAAGTCTGCACCGGCTCCTGGAAAGAGCACCCTACCCAAGGTTAAACCTCCACCCTTTCCCCATAACCCAGTAACCCCACCTAACACTAAGGGCAATTTTGGACACTAAGGGCAATTTGGCATGGCCAATCCACCTAACCTGCACGTCTTTGGACTGTGGGAGGAAACCGGAGCACCCGGAGGAAACCCATGCACACACGGGGAGGATGTGCAGACTCCGCACAGACAGTGACCCAAGCCGGAATCGAACCTGGGACCCTGGAGCTGTTAAGCGATTGTGATATCCACAATGCTACCATGCTGCCCTTCTAACCTTGGTCTCTCTCTCTCTCTCGGATTGCTGGCTTGACCCCTCATTCCTGATGGAAGTAACTAAACAGGTGACGGTGCTCGAATCTAAATTTGACTGTGAGTAAAGTGTTTTAGGGTCAGGGATCCGATTGTTGTTTACCTTAGGTCAGGGACCTCCTACTCTTGTTTTCAAATCCAGGTCAGAGCTGTACAGGTTCACCTTGGGTCAGGGACCCGTTTGTGATTAGCCTAAGGTCAGGGACCTTTTGATCTCGTTTTCCATCTGGATCAGGTTTAAACAGGCTATAATTAAAGTTTGGGTCAGGGACCCTCCAATTTGATTTTGGTACCAGTGAGTTTTTTTGAACATTTTTTTTGCCAGGGGCACATTTTACTGACGTTATGGGACAAACTTTAGACAAAGCTAGGGGCAATTCCCCTCTATTTTTTATGTGTTTAGAAAACCCTTCTCATGAACGTAGTTCCGGAGACTGCAGCGCTGCTTTAAACAATAAATTAGGTAACGATATCTGGCCACTAGGTGACACAGGGAGCTTGGAACTACGATAATTGCATTGTTGCTGAAAAAATTATTTGACAGAGAAATGCCAGTTTCAAACTTAATGCAACGAACAATTACTATTAATGAGTTGGAGAGATAAAGCCCGCAAAAGAGATATTGATGATTGTGTGAATGGTAAAGCGAAGTATTGGGAGACTTTAAAATTGTAATGTGAGCTATGGGATAGAAAACAGTCAAAACACTAAAACAGCAATTCGGCAATAAGAAACCTCCTCTCACCAGATAAATAGGGCTAGCTCGTAAGATTATAGGAAAGGAGGATCTTCCCAGTTGCTTTGGCATGCCGATGTTCCCCTATTCAGGCGATACGGAAGGGGAGGAGGATTTGAACCCTGGACCCCACCCTCATCCTGCACTCCTCGATCCTACAATTCCACTGTCCCACGTCCTGACTCCCCCTTCTGATCCCATTACCAATTAAACTCCCGCTGAAGCGTTCCCCATAGCGACACGCACTCGGTCACATACGCAAGCCGTAAATATCGAACTTCCCTTTACCTCTGTTAATCAGGCTTTTCTTGATTTATCACTCCAACCTAATGAGAAGGAAACTTTTCCTCCAACCTCCCCCTTGTGATGTTGTGCAAGATATTTTTTTTAACTGACACGGGAGAACACCTTGACCTTGCTTCCTTGCTGCCAGGCTCATAACACACAGGGAACTGTTATACGTCCGTTCTCCATACATTATAATCAACCCTTCTCTACGGAGGACATGATGATTTACTAAAAGGTGTTGATTAAAAGATCCACAAGAAGGGAATTGTGGAAGGGAAGTTAATGAGTTACCAATTTAGAAGCATGCTGGGAATAATGACTGAATTTTAACATTGCTTTTGAACGAAATTTAGTAGATCAGATAATGTAAACTAAAAACTGCTTGGAATGTTGTACTGGCCTTATTATGATAACAATTGGTTCTTCTGAAGGACAACAAAATGCATACTCAAATTGTTTTTGAACCAAGGGCAAAACATTCATATTTCCTCTTGCAAATGTTCCCAAGCTTTCTCTCTTCAAAGTTGTTCAGTTCACACTATTTCAGTTTAAAAGAAAATGCCTACCGAAGTAACTTTACGAATAAAAGTAATTGACTATGAATAAGCTTTTAGATTACGTGAAAAGACGTAAATGGCATCACGCCTAGTTCTCCGCCCCTTAGATTCTGCAGGAAACATTAACCATTTCAGCAGACAGTTGACCTTTTTTGAATTGACAAAGAAAAAATATACATCTCTAAGAATAGCCAATGCCTATAAAATCAATCATTGAAAATTGACTTAAATATGTGCTACTCATAGCCCTCTCCCAGGAAGGATGTACCGCAACTAGCGACACCTGACCCTATTAGGCAGACAGACACTGCAAATTCGGAGCGGTAATACATCGCATTGGTAATGGTATGTTTATAGAACTGTCTCAAATACGAGGTCACCAGCTGCAGAATTTAATAACTTCTGAGCCTGCGCCCGATTGCTCTCTGTTCTATGCTGGCAGCTAACGTTAACCCTCGGTACCACTGTTTAAAAAAAAATCTAAAAACCGCAGGAAGTCTTACAAAAGATTAATGACCCTTGGGCACAGCTATTAAAACACCCGATAGAGTCCAGATGAGAGAATATAGTGACCCATTGCACGGCTTGGTATGCTCATGAGGAGGAGCACGCATTCAATTTATAAATACAATGTCACTTGCTTCAACTGCCAACGTATAGGCCACTACGCTAGGGATTGCCCATCACCCCGACGACAAGGTAGATTTCAACCCCGTCGGCAGAAACCCTTCACTACCTCTAACCCCTACTGAGTAGCCCGATCAAACTTTCCAGTCCTCTCAACAGACCACTCTGACGAGCCCACAGCAACAATTTACATAGAAGGCGTGCTCATCTCCTTTTTGATTGACACAGGTGCTACTTATTCTACATTGGACTGGACATTAATTTAGAACGATAGCTTTCCCCTTTCTGATAAACATGTGGAACTTGCTGGTTTCATGGGGGAAGGTGCTGTTTACCCACTTACAAAGCCACTCTTAGTTCCATTTGAGGGCCGGGAATGTTGCATTCCCTTCACGGTTACTCGCGTCCTCGGCGTCAACCTGGCCGGACGTAATTTGCTGTGTCCATTACAGGTGGAGATAGTTTGCCTTGATAACGGCATTACTATATCACCTATCCCGCAGGCCCAGCTTCGAAATTTTCCCCTATTTACTACTCCACAGTGGTGGTCGATTGATTTTGATCCCTCACACTTTTCACCTCCCTTAGATATTCCCAATCCACATGTCATTCTTTGCTACGATCATACAGGATGCTCGCCCGATTTGGAGAGCATTTAGCAAGACGCCATCGGTTCTCTACAATCCGTTTCCTTTGTTTGCCTCGCTAAGGGAAAACAAGGGTCTGCCTTTATTGTTGATTTACCCCACAGCCTCTGGCGTCAGTCGAGACTTGTGTCACCCCACGTGACCCTTTCTGTCAACGACGGCTACAGTGCTAAGTCCTTGGGATTTCTGGCAGCTGCACTATGAGGACAAACTGATCCTTTCCTTAATGGAAGTCAAACCCTACCCGCAGGCACTTTAGAATATTTTATAAATAATTTTTATTGAAATTTTTACAAAATACAAAATATAAACATCTTAACTCTATTAACGTACAACCGCGGTAACACCCCATAAACAATGCCCCCCAGCTTCAAGAGCAACTTCAAACAAAAGTAAGAAACAAAAACAAAGAAAAAGAGAAAAGAAAAAAAAACAAAGGAGACAGATAGCACCCTCCATAAACCCTTGTGCACAGTTCTCCCTCCCCCCAATCCTTACCCCCCCCCCCCCTCCCCTCCCCTCCCCCCCCCCCCCCTGGGTTGCTGCTGCTGTCGGCCTGTTTCCCTACCGTTCCGCCAGGAAGTCCAGAAAGGGCTGCCACCGCCTGAAAAACCCTTGTACTGATCCCCTCAGGGCACATTTCACCCTCTCCAATTTAATGAACCCCGCCATATCCGAGATCCAGGCCTCCACGCTTGGGGGCCTTGCATCCTTCCATTGGAGCAAGATCCTCCGCCGGGCTACTAGGGACGCAAAGGCCAGGACCCCGGCCTCTATCGCCTCCTGCACTCCCGGCTCCACTGCAACCCCAAAAATTGCGAGTCCCCAGCCTGGCTCGACCCTGGATCCCACCACCCTCGACACCGTCTTTGCTACCCCCTTCCAAAACTCCCCCAACGCTGGGCACGCCCAAAACATATGGGCGTGGTTCGCTGGGCTCCCCGAGCACCTAGCACACCTGTCCTCGCCCCCGAAAAACCTACTCATCCTTGTCCCAGTCATGTGGGCCCTATGCAGCACCTTGAACTGTATGAGGCTAAGCCTCGCACAGGAAGAGGAGGAATTCACTCTCTCCAGGGCATCCGCCCACGTCCCCTCCTCAATCTCCACCCCCAGCTCCTCTTCCCACTTCCCCTTCAGTTCCTCCACCGAGGCCTCGTCTACCTCCGGCATTTCCCGGTATATGTCCGAGATCCTCCCTCCTCCGACCCACACCCCCGAGAGCACCCTATCCCGCACCCCTCGTGGGGGCAGCAAGGGGAACCCCTCCACCTGCTGCCTGGCAAACGCCCTCACCTGGATGTACCTAAACATGTTCCCCGGGGGGAGCCCAAACTTCCCCTCTAACTCCCCCAAGCTCGCGAACCTCCCCTCCACAAACAGGTCCCTCAACCTCCTAACCCCTGCCCTGTGCCAGCCCAGAAATCCGCCATCAATGCTCCCTGGGGCGAACCGATGGTTCCCCCGTACCGGGGCCTCCATCGAGCCCCCCATATCTCCCCTGTGCCGTCTCCATTGCCCCCAAATTTTGAGGGTAGCCGCCACCACCGGGCTCGTGGTGTACCTCGTTGGAGGGAGCAGAAACGGCGCCGTTACTAGCGCTTCCAGGCTCGTGTCCACACAAGACGCCGCCTCCATCCTCTTCCACGCTGCCCCCTCCTCTTCCATTACCCACTTACGCACCATCGCTGCGTTGGCCGCCCAGTAGTACCCACAGAGGTTGGGCAACGCCAGCCCCCCCCTATCCCTGCCTCATTCCAGGAACACTCTTCGAACCCTTGGAGTCCCATGCGCCCACACAAAACACGTGATACTGCTGTTGACCCTCCTGAAAAAGGCCTTTGGGATAAAGATGGGGAGGCACTGGAACAAGAACAAAAACCTCGGGAGCACCGTCACCTTAACGGACTGCACCCTCCCCGCCAGTGACAGCGGTAACATATCCCACCTCTTAAACTCCTCCTCCATCTGCTCCACCAACCTTGTGAGGTTGAGCTTGTGCAGGGCCCCCCAACTCCCAGCCACCTGGACCCCTAGGTACTCTTCCCTGCCTGCTTCAGTGGGAGCCTACCAATCCCCTCCTCTTGATCCCCCGGATGCACCACAAACACCTCGCGGTTGCCCAGGTTCAGCTTATACCCCGAGAAACCCCCGAATTCCCCAAGGATCCTCATCACCTCCGGCATCCCCCCCACCGGGTCCGCCACATACAGCAGCAGGTCGTCCGCGTACAGTGACACTCGATGCTCCTCCCCACCCCGCACCATGCCCCTCCAGTTCCCTGACTCCCTCAACGCCATGGCCAGGGGCTCAATTGCCAACGCGAAGAGCAAGGGGGACAGGGGGCACCCCTGTCTCGTCCCCCAATGCAGCCGAAAGTACTCCGACCTCCTCCTATTCATGGCTACACTTACACATCGGGGCCTCGTAGAGCAGCCTCACCCACCGAATAAACCCCTCCCCAAACCCAAACCTCTCCAAAACCTCCCACAAGTACTCCCACTCCACCCTATCGAAGGCCTTCTCCGCGTCCAACGCCACCACTATCTCCGCCTCCCCTTCCACCGCCGGCATCATTATGACATTGAGGAGTCTTCGCACATTTGTGTTCAGCTGCTTTCCCTTCACAAACCCTGTCTGGTCCTCATGTATGACCCCCGGTACACAATCCTCTATTCTGGTGGCCAGGATCTTTGCCAGCAGCTTGGCATCGGCGTTCAGCAACAAAATCGGCCTATATGATCCACACTGCAGAGGGTCCTTGTTCCGCTTCAGGATCAAGGAAATCAGCGCCCGCGACATAGTTGGGGGCAAAGCCCCCCCCCCTCCCAGGCCTCGTTAAAGGTCCGAACCAACAGGGGGCCCAACAGGTCCAAATACTTTTTATAAAATTCCGCCGGAAACCCGTCCGGCCCCGGCGCCTTCCCCGACTGCATGCTCCCTATCCCTTTGACAACCTCATCCAACTCGATCGGTGCCCCTAGTCCCTCCACCCGCTCCCCTTCCACCCTCGGGAAACGCAACCTGTCCAGGAAGCGCCCCATTCCACCCTCCTCCACCGGGGGCTCAGAGCGGTACAGTTCCCCATAAAAGTCCCTGAAGACCCCATTGACCTCTACCCCCCTCCGCACCACCTTCCCAGCGCTATCCCTCACTCCCCCAATCTCCCTGGCCGCGTCTCGCTTCCGGAGCTGGTGCGCCAGCATCCTGCTCGCCTTCTCCCCGTGTTCATACACCGCCCCTGTGCTTTCCTCCACTGGGCTTCCGCCTTTCTGGTCGTTAGTAGGTCAAATCTGGCCTGTAGGCTACGCCTCTCCCCCAGCAATGCCTCCTCCGGGGCCTCCGCATATCTCCTATCCACCTGCCCTCCCCTATCAGTCTTTCCCTTTCCCTCTGCTCCCCCCTCTCCCTATGGGCTCGGATGGAGATCAATTCCCCCCTCATCACCGCCTTCAATGCCTCCCAGACCGTCCCCACCCGAACCTCCCCGTTATCATTGGCTTCGAGGTATCTCTCAATACACCCCCGGACCCTCCCGGCCACCTCCTCCTCTGCCAGCAGCCCCACCTCCATGCGCCAGAGCGGATGTTGGTCCCTCTCTTCCCCCAGCCCGAGGTCCATCCAGTGCGGGGCATGGTCCGAAATGGCAATGGCGGAGTATTCCACTTCCTCCACCCTCGGCACCAGCCCCCTGCTCAGGACAAAAAAGTCAATCCTCGAATAGGCCTTATGTACATGGGAGAAAAACGAGTATTCCCTGGCCCTTGGCCTCTCAAACCTCCAAGGGTCCACCCCCCCCATCTGGTCCATAAATCCCCTCAGCACCTTAGCCGCCGCCGACCTCCTACCCGTCCGGGACTTGGATCGATCCAATGGGGGATCCAGCACAGTGTTAAAGTCTCCCCCCATGATCAGGCCCCCCACCTCCAGGTCCGGAATGCGGCCCAGCATACGCCGCATGAACCCCGCATCGTCCCAATTTGGGGCATAAACATTCACCAACACTACCCGCTCCCCCTGCAGCTTGCCACTCACCATCACGTACCTCCCGCCACTGTCAGCCACCACCTTCAATGCCTCAAACGACACCTGCTTCCCCACCAGGATCGCCACCCCTTTACTCTTCTCGTCCAGCCCTGAGTGGAATACCTGGCCCACCCACCCCTTTTTCAGCCGGACCTGGTCCACCACTCTCAGGTGTGTCTCCTGGAGCATGGCCACATCCGCCTTCAGTCCCTTCAGGTGCGCAACTACTCGGGCCCTTTTGACCGGCCCATTCAGCCCCCTCACATTCCAGGTTATCAGCCGGATCCGAGGGCTCCCTGCCCCCTTCCCCTGCCGATTAAACTTTAGAATATTTTAAACGCTCATTTGTCCTCATTGGCACACTGCACCACTGTCGTTCAGTCCAATCTACGACTCCTGAACTACCCGCAGATTTATGGGCAGCCTCCAAACACGAAGTTGGTCTCACTAATGTCCCTCCCGTTGTTATTAGAGTCAAACCTGATATGCCCTTGCCCTCGATTTCACAGTACCCTTTGCGCCCCGAGGCTGAAGAAGGAGTCTCTGTCATGATTCAATCGTTCCTTCAACAGGGAATTTTGATACCATGCCAATCGCCCTGTAACACCCCGATTCTTCCAGTTACTAAGATAGGAAGACCATCCGAGTGGCATTTGGTCCAAGACCTCCGGCGTATTAATCAACAATCCTTAGTAATGTCCCACCAGAAGCGACTATTTTCACCCTTGTTGATTTACAACATGCCTTTTTTGCGATACCCCTCGCCCCTGAATTTGTTTGTTTGCCTTTACATTTAAGGGAAAGCAATACACTTGGACTAGGCTCCCACAGGGCTTCATTCATTCTCCAACCCTTTTCTCACAGGCATTGCACTCCCAGTTAGCGACGTTAGCACCTCCTGGTGGCTCCACCATCATTCAATATGTTGATGACTTACTCCTTGCCAGCCCTGCTTTCATCGCTAACCAGCATGACACCGTTTACCTGCTCATCCGTCTCCATTCATGGGGATATGTGATCCCGCCCGCTAAAGTTAATAAAGGCCAACGACAGGTCAAATTTTTGGGTGTCCTAATAAGTGCTACTGATCGCTCCCTTACTCAAGAACGCATTACTCCTATACTGCAGACCCCATTTCCTACATCACCCAAGCATGTACGAGCCTTTGTATGATTAGTGAACTTTTGCAGCCAATGGATTCAGAATGTTACTGTGCATACTAAAGAATTAACTCCATACTAAAGAATCAGTGTAAACATTAGTACTTTTATCGGTGGCTAAAATACATGCTCGAGTAAGGGCGAATAGCTCGGCTTTTTGTGCAGAGACAGGGGTCTGGAAGGCTGATGCTTCCTGCACGTCAGTGTCGGTTACCACGGCATATCCCGACTGTGGGGCGCCAAATGGGGAAATGGAGGAACTGCCATCAACATAAAAAATTAGATCTGGATTATCAATAGGGCGATCCGTTAAATCCGGGCGAGGTGCGGTAAGGAAGTGATTCCGAAGCAAACAATCGTGTGGTGGGTCCTCAAGGTTATCGGGGGGCTGTTCGAAGAACACAGCAGGATTTAAGGTTGAATAATAATGAAAAGAGAGGTAGGGGTTTTGCAATAGTGAAACCTCATAGCGGCTCAAGCACGCTTGAGTCAGATGCTGGGTTTGCTGAGACGTTAGGAGAGCCACAATAGAGTGCGAGGTATGCACTTGTACTGGCTGGTGAAGGGTCAGATTAGAGGCTGCCTGTGCAAACAAATGGACAGCCGTAAGAATTTGGGTGCAGGGAGGTAGACCGCAAGCTACAGGATCTAATTTCGTAGAATAGTAGGCGACCGGGCGACGCCGGTCACCGTGTTCTTGTGTAAGAACACCAGTGGCGCATTTATCAAGAACATTTATCAAGCATTTATCAAGGGCAGCACGGTAGCATGGTGGTTAGCATAAATGCTTCACAGCTCCAGGGTCCCAGGTTCGATTCCCGGCTAGGTCACTGTCTGTGTGGAGTCTGCACGTCCTCCCCGTGTGTGCGTGGGTTTCCTCCGGGTGCTCCGGTTTCCTCCCACAGTCCAAAGATGTGCAGGTTAGGTGGATTGGCCATGCTAAATTGCCCGTAGTGTCCTAAAAAGTAAGGTTTGGGGGGGGGGGGGGGGGGGTGTTGTTGGGTTACGGGTATAGGGTGGATACGTGGGTTTGAGTAGGGTAATCATTGCTCGGCACAACATCGAGGGCCGAAGGGCCTGTTCTGGGCTGTACTGTTCTATGTTCTATGTTAATCAATGTGTTTAGTAAATGGATTGAAGCCTTCCCCACCACTAATTGTACGGTACATACAGTAGTGAAGTTGTTGTTAACAGAAGTCATTCCTCATTTTGGGGTACCCAAAATGGTGAGCTCAGACAATGGACCACATTTTGTAGCTCGGATCAATACTGAATTGTGCGAAGCACTTGTAATTAAACAGCAACTGCACTGCGCGTATCACCCACAGGCAGCAGGAATTGTGGAAAGAGCCAACGGGACTTTAAAAGAAAAATTATCTAAATTAACTGAAGAAACTGGGTTAAATTAGCTAAAAGTATTACCCTTGGCACTGTTTCACATGCGAGTGACTCCCCATTCGCGGACTGGACTGTCAGCTGCAGAGATAGTCTATGGTCGGCCAATGAGGACTCCCTGGGATGCTCATGAAAAACCCCTAGAGGGAGTAGACCTCCATGTGATGGGGAACAAATGCAAAGCCATTTGAAGCAATTAACACTTTCTCTGAAGTTTCTCCACTCACAGGTAAACCAGGCACATCTCCCAGTAACGACAGGGACAGCCGTCCCTCGATATCCAATGATCAAATCCAGAGACCACGTGTTGGTGAAAAACTGTGACAGAAAGAAACTAGGACAACGCTGGAGCGGACCCTTCCTCGTAATACTGACGACACCAACTTCGGTCAAGCTTGAAGGACGTTCCAGTTGGATACATCTATCCGATTGCAAGAAGATAGTCTCCAACCAAGACGAGAACACAGGATGAAGATCTTCAGTATAATTTTTGGACTCTCTGGACTATTTAGCCTTAATGGCCATTCAGTAGTAAAAAAACGAACTAAACGAGACCTGCCTTCTCATACCTATTTACATATGTCATATCTTTATGCCGAAAAATTGAATATAAGCAAGTGTTGGGTTTGTACCCACATCCCCATCCATTCGAGGGAAGGAATACCTCTCCAATCCCTCCCCTTTCATACCGCAGAGACAGTTGAATGGATTTTACGACAAAAATCAAACAGGGATCAGGGGAGATAGGGGGAATATGGAAATATGGAAATCTGCTGGCTATGACATGACTAAATTTTCAGCTTCGTATCAACCTACCTATAATCATGCCCTGACTCCACCCTCCCTCACTGTCCACTCGTATAATGTTCAAGATTCCATATGTTTTAATAAATCAGGGAAAGGAAAGTTAATGGGGCAAAGTAGGTGCAACGTTACAATTGACTGGCAAAGACCGGTACCAGGCATATCCAACACGGGCATGTTTAACTGTGATTGGTCCAGGGTATGGAATATAATCTCTAACAGTTCATGGGGACAGACATCCCCAATCCCCTGGATAACATCAGCTGATTATTTTACAGCCTACAATGGAACCTATTTCATATGCGGCACTAAAGCATATCCGTGGCTCCCCATTGATTGGACAGGATCCTGCTTTTTGGGATATGTCGTACCCCAAATGCGTCACCTACCCACCCTTAAGCACTCCCCCTCGCGAGCAAAAAGAACTATTTCTAAAACAGAACAGTTCCTTATGGTGGCCTTTCCCTTGTACGGAACGGGCAAGGCATCAAACCAACTGATCTACATGGCCTCAGCATGGGAACATCTGGCAAACGTAATGGCAACAGAAGCCAGGGATACTGGACAGGCACTTGCCGAGGTCTCAGCTGAGCTAGTGGCTGTCCGGACCGTGGCATTACAAAATCGGCTGGCTTTGGATTATCTGTTAGCCTCGCAGGGAGGAACATGCGCTATTGTAGGTCAGGAGTGCTGTACTTATATTCCAGATGGCTCTGAAAATATCACTAACCTGGCCGACCATATTAAGAGACAGGCTGCTCAAATTCAAGAGATTGGCAGTGAATTTCATGACTATAACCCTATAACTAGGGTGGTTGGGCCATGGATTATTTTATTGGATCTTTAAGGCCTTCATTCTACTACTACTAATGCTACTAGGGATAGGATTGCTTGGTTGCTTGTGTAAATGCATTTTCAATCGAATCATGGATATAACTATTTAGCTAGTTGCCATGATATGACAAAAGGAGGGAATGTGGTGTTGTGCGAAGCAAATAATGGCATGATGGGAAAACTCGTCAAGTTTCTTAGTACAATGAAATTGAAACTGACTTCGCATAACCTAAGGCACAAATACAATCAGAAAAGGTCAACTTGACCTGAAAATTTGCTGACTCTAAACTCGGATAAAACTCAGTCGTCATACCCCAGAGCAGTCTAAATACACAAGATAAGCTAGAAATAGTTTCTTTCGATACTTAAACAAGTCTGCTCCATTTCTTAAACATGCGACCAAAAGACAAGATAATGATATGAGACCCCGAGTTCTCTAAAGGTCAGCAAGGTGACGCCAGTTTTATGATATTGCTTATGTTTTACTTTTGATCAAATTCCTGACCAAGCTGTATTCATGTTATCTTGATTCTATAATGTATAAATATCGTCCTATTTGTCTGTAATAGCACAGACTTGGGACGGACCCAGCAGTTTGTAATTGACTGCTTTCCCACTCCAAGTTTCAGCCATTTCTGCATGCAGACAGTTGTAATTCGTAAATTCGTTTTGTTTTCTTAACGAGCATTGTTGAATCTTTCTATCACAGTCCAGAAGCAGAAACATTATTAACTACAACAAGTCTCTTTGTCCTTTGCTGAATTCTAAACTGCTCCCAATCATCAGACCTATTATTTTTCTTGGCCAATCTGTATGCTTCTTCCTTGGATCAGATACTATTTCTAATTTCCTTTATAAGTCATGGATTGGCCCTCTTCCCATTTTTCTTTCGTGCCAGACAGGAATGAACAGTTTCTCTAGTCCCCCATGCATTCCTTGAATGTTTGCCTGTCCACGGTTAACCCTTTAAGTAACTCTGTCCAATCTATCAAGGCCAACTCATGTCTCATGTCTTCATAGTTCCCTTTATTAAGATTCAGCATCCTAGTCTCTGAATCAACTACTTCACGCTCCATCTTGATAAAAAGTTCTACCATATTATGGTCGCTTATCCCCAAGGGGTCTCACACAGCCAGATTGGAAATGATTCCCTTCTCAGTACACAGTACCTACTCTAAGATGGCCTGCTCTCTAGTTGGCTCCTCCACATATACACTCCAGAAATGTATCCACTACGGCATTGTGGCTAATTTGATTTTCCCAATCTATGTGAAGATTAAAATCACCCATGATCACCGATATTCCCTTATTACATGCATCTCTAATTTTGTGTTTAATGCCATTCTCAACATCACCATTGCATTTTGGGCTTCTATATATGACACCAACTAATGTTTTTTGCCCCTTGATATTTCTCAACTTAACCCATACAGACTCCACATTGTCAGAGTTAATATCCTTTCTCACTACTGTGTTAATTTCCTCTTTAACCAGCAGTGCCACGCCACCACCTTTTCTTTTATGCCTGTCCTTCCTAAATACTGAATACCCTGGGCCATTCAGTCCCCATCCCTGGTCACCCTGCAGCCATGTCTTCGTAATCGCAATTCTATCAAACCCATTTATAGCTATCTGCGCGATTAGTTCATCCACTTTATTGTAAATGCTCCATGCCTTCAGGCACAGAGCCTTTAAGTTTGTCTTTTTCACATAGTTTGTCTTGCTCCCAATATTTTTCTCTTTTGCCCTGTTTGAATTTTGCTCTTGGTTTCTGCACCTGTTACTTTGCTTGTTCACTTTTCTACCTTTTGTTTTGTCCTTCCTCCCTCTTTCTCTGACTTCTTACATAGGTTCCCATCCCCTTGGCATATTAGTTTAAACCCTCCTCAACTGCTCTAGCAAATAGCCCCCCCTAGGATATCAGTCCCAGTCCTGCCCAGGTGTAACCCGTCCAGTTTGTTCAGGTCCCACCTCCCCAGAACCGATTCCAATGTCCCAGGAATCTGAAACCCATGCCTGACACCATCTTTTCAGCCACGTATTCACCCAATATATCCTGTTATTTTTATTTTGACGAGCACGTGGCACCGGTAGTAATCCTGAGATCACTACCTTTGAGGTCCGATTTCTTAACTTCCTTCCTGGCTCCCTGTATTCTGCTTTTAGGACCTCATCCCTTTTTTTTCACCTATGTCATTTGTACCGATGTGTACCACGACCACTGGCTGTCCACCCTCCCCCTCCAGAATGTCCTGTACCCGCTCAGAGACATCCTTGACCCTCGCACCAGGGAGGCAACATACCATCCTGGAGTCTCATTTGCGGACACAGAAACGCCTGTCTTTACCCCTTATAATTGAGTCCCCTATAACTATTGCACTGGCACACTTATACCTCCCCTCTACAGCAGAACTAACCATGGTGCCACAAGTTTCGCTGTTGTTGTTTACCCCTGAGAGGACATTCCCCTCAACAGAATCCAAAATGGTTTATATCTGTTCTGCAGGGGAATGGCCACAGGAGGTTCCACCACGACCTGCCTAGCTCTGTTGCTCTGTCTGGTGGTCACCCATTCCCTTCCTGCTTGTGGAGTCTGAGCCTGCGGCATGACCACCTCTCTATACGTGCTATCCACAGTGTCTCCAGCTGTGAAACTGGAGACACTTCCTGCATAGCAACGTATGGGGAGGGGTTAGGGTACTCTGATCATCAAAACAGTTCACACCACAATTGTCCAAAAAACAAATGGTACAAGCACTAAACTTTGCGCTGGAGAGACCAGATACTCTCATCTCTGTACCCACAGAAGGGAAAGGAAGGGGGGCTGGTGGGGAGGGAAGGAGTTGGGATGTTGGTGGAGGGGAACCAATAGGCCTGAACTATCTATGGAGGCAGAATAACAAAAGAACTTAACTGGAAAAAAAGTAATTGGGTACTCTAAACGTACAAAAACATACTTTCTGTATCATGGGTAGGCAAGGCTAATAGGCACCCTTCCTACTCAGAATGCATCATCCCAAGATTGCAGCATCCCCTCCCCCAAGGCTGCGCACCATGTTGCCTTCTCTTTCCGGATCTCAGTCACCCATTTCTTTAAGACTGCCTCCTTCAGTCTCATTATACCCTTCCCCCACCTCATGGGCTCCACACCCACATACCCCTATGCCACTAACAGCTGACTAATTCAGCATTCATTAAACTTTAATAATAATAATCACTTATTGTTACAAGTAGGCTTCAGTGAAGTTACTGTAAAAATCCCCTGGTCACCACATTCCGGCGCCTATTTGGGGAGGCCAGTACAGGAATTGAACCTGTGCTGCTGCCTTGTTCTGCATTTCAAGCCAGCTATTTCGCCCACTGTGCTAAACCAGCCCCGACTAACACAGGCAGCAGACTACACAGTGAACAAAGAAAAGTACAGCACGGGAACAGGTCCTTTAGCCCTTCAAGCCTGCACCAACGATGTTGCCCATCTAACCTAAAACCTTATGCACATCCAGGGTTCATATCCCTCTATTCCCATCCTATTCATGTATTTGTCAAGACGGCCCTTAAAAGTCACTATTGGATCTGCTTCCACTACCTCCCCCGGCGAGTTCCAGGCTCCCACCACCCTCTGTGTAAAAAACCTGCTTTGTACATTTCCTTTAAACCTTGCCCCTAACATCTTAAACTTATGTTCCTTAGTACTTGACTCTTACATCCTGGGAAAAAGCTTCTGGCTATCCACTTTGTCCATGCCCCTTATAATCTTGTAGACTTCTATCAGGTCGCCCCTCAACCTCCGTCATTCCAGTGATAAAAAACCAAGTTGATCCAATGTCTCCTCATAGCTAATGCCCTCCATACCAGGCAACATCCTGGTAAACCTCTTCTGTACCCTCTCCAAAGCTTCCACATCCTTCTGACAAAGAATTGAACACTATATTACTTGGGTGGCCTGACTAAAGTTCTATACAGCTGCAACATGTCTAACCAATTTTTAAACTCAGTGCCCCGGCCGATGAAGATTCTTTCACCTGGAACGACAGCACAATGCCTCAAATTCAACCAGTAGCTGAAAGTAACCTCCGCAGAACCCTGCAACAAGCAGTTAGCACCACCCAAAGAGATGATACAGTCCTTGAAGACTGAGACTCCGACCTTGATTTCTTCTTTGGGCATCACGAGCCCAATGCCAGCTCCGACACAAAAAGTGATGATGTGGTCCTAGAAGACTACGACTCAGAAGAAGGTTTCATCATTGGAGATGGCGACCCCAGTACCAAATCTGAACCGCAATGAGATGTGTTCTAGAGTGAAGAATCCGACACAGACACGGATGTGTTCTTCGGATTTGAGGATCTTCAGCCCAGCATATATGACATCCCGACTCGCGAGTGCAGGATTATGCTGTGGCCTGACGCCAAGAGACAGAGAGCGGTACAAGCCCACAGAGAGCGGCCTGCTGCCACACAGAGTGGTCCACGCACCACAAAGAGTCCCCGACTCCACACAGAGACTGGACCACGCACTACGAAGGGTCTCAGCCTCCACACAAAAAGCAGTGAAAGACTCCACAGCGAGACAATTGCACATCTCCACCCAGAACGTGACTCCAGTGTCACAAGCCTCCACAGAGAGTTCGTGGACAGCCTCCACGATAGAAGCAACGCAAGACTCCAGAGCGCAGTCCTTGCATGAACAAGACCATGAGGGTCCAGCAACCTTCTCTGAGCAACCAGCAGCAGACGATGCAAGTCTGCCACGCTCAAGTGAACAACAAAAAGGCTATGACAGTCTGCCATGCTCAATTGCACAACAAGAAGACGATGACAGTCTACCATGCTCCAGCGAACAACAAAGCAAATTTGACAGTCCACCCAGATTGTTTGAGCCACAGGAAGAAGACTCTGACAGTCTACCCAGCTCAAGTGAACAACAAGAAGCTACTGAGGCTCTGCCCACTGTATGTTAGACAAGTGACGACGGCCTCCCACTTCCCATACAAGATGTGCAATGTGACAGACCTCAGCTAGCGTGTACAGGGGCACTCGACGATCACAGTGAGACTACTGGTGACTCTGGTGACACCACATTACTTCAAACCTCATTCGCTCAAGCCTCTCCACATGCAAATGCATTCCTGAATGTTCTGACTCCAGACGTGGAGCATCAAGAAACCTCAGCTGACTCCAGTGAACCTGCAATGACTCCAGATGGGGAGCATCGACAAACCAAAACTGACTCAGGTGACACAGGCCAGACTCCAGGTGGGGAGCAACCATGAGCCGAAGCCGATTCAAGGAAGCCGGACTTGACTCCAGATGGGGAGCGCCGCGAACTCAGTGACGGCATGCTCAAGAAAACAGCAGATGCCACAAAGCACGCTGACACGAATAACTGTGTGAAAGACTCGTATTATCCAAAAAGTGTGGTCCTTGAGCACAGCAAACACAAAAGAACCATCCAACACAACAACACAACCTATGAAAACCATATCAATGACAATAACGAGACGCGTACCAAAGGCAACAACGTCGACAACAAGCACGACAAATACAGCACCTATGGAACTATGGCTGGTACGACCTGATAAAACTCTTCCCATGAGGGACACTGTTACTGCTCAGCTCAGTACAATGACACACCATGGCAGGACGATGCATCTTCTCAATTCACGTTTCCTGCACTACCAACAGGCAATCTGGCTCACAGGACAGATGCCATCAAACGTCGCTACCACAAGCATTGGAAGAAAAAAAGACTCCAAATCAGACAAGAAAGTGATTTGACCACTTCTTGGTTCCTCACGCACAGGGACAAGGATGGCGTTTACAATGCAATGTCACCATCAACATCACCACCTCACCAACCCAACAAGAAAGACTTTCGACCATAATAATTAATGTATTTTGGACTCATATATATGATTTGGACATATTGTTTAGTGATCACTGTTATCATGACTTGCACAGAGCATCACTTATCTACCTGTTTTTGTTCAATTTTCTTTAATACTGTACAAAAAAATCTGTAACACGAAAAAAGGGGGATGTGGTGATATGAATCACTGTAAATACACAAGGGGTTAATGTAAATACACGTAGACTAGCTAAACACTAGAGGGAGCACCAGAGACATGACACACAGACATTCAACCAATAGGTCAGTAAGATAGAACACGACCAATGGGCATTCACGATACACACAGAGGTGACACTACCACAGGAGGACATTACACCAACCCATTTAAAAAGGACACAGCACACATGATCTTACTCTTTCCAGTGGAGACACTCAGTGAGGACAGACACAGGATTGATTGAACATCACATCCACCATGTGGATTGTAGCAGACTGGTTCGTCGGTCTGAAATCATTTCCCGGGGCAGGCCGAACTTCTCCTCCAGCGCCTGCATGCTGGGGAAAGTCCCATTTAGGAACAGGTCCCCCATCCTTCCAATGCCTGCCCTATACCAGCCTTGAAACCCCCCGTCTATCCTGCCCGGAGCAAATCTATGGTTGTTCCGTATTGGGGTCCAAACTGAGGCCCCCTCCTCCTTCCTGTGTCTTCTCCACTGACCTCATACCCTCAGCGCCACCGCCACCACCAGGTTTGTGGTGTATCGTGCCGGTGAGAACGGCAGTGGTGCCATAACTAGTGCCCCTAGACTGGTGCCTTTGCATGACGCTGCCTCTAGCCACCCCCATGCCGACCCCTCCTCCATTACCCATTTCCTAATCATGGCCACATTAGCCGCCCAATAGTAGCTACAGAAGTTCGGCAGTGCCAACCCCACCCCCGGCTACGCTCCAAGAATAGTCTTTTGACTCACGGGGTTTTATTTGCCCACATAAACCCCGTGATAATCCTGTTCACCCGCTTGAAAAAGGATTTGGGGATGAAAATAGGGAGGCACTGAAAGACGAACAGGAATCTGGGAAGAACCGTCATCTTCACAGTCTGCACTCTCCCCGCCAGGGAAAGCGGGAGCATGTCCCACCTTTTAAAGTCTCCCTCCATCTGCTCTTCAAACTGAGATAAGTTGAGCCTGTGTAGGGCATCCCAGTTCCTCACCACCTGTATACCTAAATAACAAAATCTCCTCTCCACTATCTTGAGCGGGAGCTCCCCCAGTCTCTCTTCCTGACCCCTAGCATGGATTACAAACAGCTCACTTTTCCCCACATTCAACTTATACCCTGAGAAGCTCCCAAAGTCTCCCAGGATCCGCACGACGTTCCCCCATCCCCTCTAGCGGGTCCGAAATAGCTACAGCAGGTCATCCACATAGAGGGAAACCTGGTGCTCCTCCCCCCCACCAAACCAGCCCCCTCCAGTTCCTTAAAGTCATAAGCGTTATGGCCAATGGCTCAATTGCTAGGGCAAATAGTAAAGGGGACAGGGGGCACCCCTGCCTCATCCCTCGGTGCAACCTGAAATACTTAAAATATCTTAAAATACTTAAAATACCTGAAATATGACCTCAGTTGGTTCGTGGACACACTCGCTACGGGGGACTGATACAGTAGCTTGACCCACCCTATGAATCCCTCCCCAAATCCAAACCTACCCAACACGTAACACAGGTACTTCCACTCCACCCTGTCAAAGGTCTTCTCTGCATCCATTCTGCGTCCCCTCCCTCCGAGGGAGGCAGCAAAATATAGATAGATTGGAGAGTTGGGCAGAGAAATGGCAGATGGAGTTCAATCCAGGCAAATGCGAGGTGATGCATTTTGGAAGATCTAACTCAAGAGCGGACTATATGGTCAATGGAAAAGTTCTGGGGAAAATTGATGTACAGAGAGATCTGGGAGTCCAGGTCCATTGTCCCCTGAAGGTGGCAATGCAGGTCGATAGAGTGGTCAAGAAGGCATACAGCATGCTTGCTTTCATCGGACGGGGTATTGAGTACAAGAGTCGGCAGGTCGTGTTACAGCCGTATCGGACTTTGGTTAGGCCACATTTGGAATACTGCGTGCAGTTCTGGTCGCCACATTTCCAGAAGGATGTGGATGCTTTAGAGAGGGTGCAGAGGAAGTTCACCAGGATGTTGCCAGGTATGGAGGGTGCTAGCTATGAAGAAAGGTTGAGTAGATTAGGATTGTTTTCATTGGAAAGACGGAGGTTGAGGGGAGACCTGATTGAGGTCTACAAAATTATGAGAGGTATGGACAGGGTGGATAGCAACAAGCTTTTTCCAAGAGTGGGGATGTCAATTACAAGGGGTCACGATTTCAAGGTGAGAGGGGGAAAGTTTAAGGGAGATGTGCGTGGAAAGTTTTTTATGCAGAGGGTGGTGGGTGCCTGGAATGCTTTGCCAGCAGAGGTGGTAGAGGTGAGTATGATAGCATCATTTAAGATGCATCTGGACAGATGTATGAACGGGTAGGGAACAGAGAGAAGTAGACCTTGGAAAACAGGCAACAGCTTTAGATAAAGGATCTGGATCGGCGCAGGCTGGGAGGGCCGAAGGGCCTGTTCCCGTGCTGTAATTTTCTTTGTTCTTTGTTCTTTGTTTGAGGGCATCATAATGATATTCAGGAGCCTCCTCACATTTGTGTTCAGTTGCCTGCCCTTGACGAAACCCGTCTGGTCCTCCTCGATCACTCCCGGGACACAGTCCTCTATTCTGGTGGCCAGAATTTTTTCCAGCATTTGGCATCTACATTCAGGAGCGATATCGGCCTGTGGGACCCACACTGTAGCGGATCCTTCTCCCTCTTCAAAATGAGCAAGGTCATGCCTGTGACATTGTTGGGGGGAGGGTTCCTCTCTCCTTTCCCTCGTTAAAGGTTCTTAGCAGGAGCGGGCTCAGTAGCTCCAAGAACTTCTTATAAAATTCTACAGGGAAGCCGTCCGAACCCGGGGCCTTGCTCGACTGCATACTTGGCAGACCCTTAACTATTTCCTCCAACTCAATCGGAGCCCCCAGTCCCTCCATCCATTCCTCGTCCACGCTTGGGAACCTCAATCGATCCATAAATTGCTTCATCTCTTCCCCTCCCCTCGGGGGTTCTGACTCGTATAGCTTCCCATAAAAATCCTTGAAGACTTAATTGATCCTCTCTGGGCTCAAAACCGTGTTACCTTCCTTATCCCTCACTCCCCCGATCTCCCTGACCGCCTCCCTCCTGCGAAGTTGGTGCGCCAGCATCTTCCTGGCTTTCTCCCCATTCGCATAGACTGCCCCTTTCACTTTCCTCAACTGTGCCTCCGCCTTCCCCGTGGTCAGCAAATCAAACTCCGCTTGTAATCTCCGGTGCTCCTTTAGCAGCCCCCCGCTCGGGGGCCTCCGCGTACTTCCTGTCTACCCTACGTTTCTCCCCCACCAACCTCTCCCTCTCTGCCCTCTCCCTCTTCTCTCTGTGGGACCTAATAGAAATTTACTCCCCCGTGATGACCGCCTTCATCGCCTCCCAAACCGCTGCTGCTGTTACCTCTCCTGTGTCATTCGTTATCACATAGTTCTGAATGCTCCTCCTTATCTGCCCACACACCTCTTCATCTGCCAGCAGCCCCACATCCAGTCTCCAGAGATGACGCTGCCCCCGCCCCGCCCCCAGTCGTAGGTCTACCCAATGTGGGGCATGGTCCGAGACCGCAATGGCCGAATACTCAACCCCCTCCACCCTCGCTCAACACAAAAAAATCAATTCGCGAGTAGACTTTATGGAGGTGGGAGTAAAAGGAGAACTCCTTATGCCCCCCATGTGATCCATAAACTCCCACAGGGCCCTGGCCGCCGCCGGCCTCTTTCCCGACCTGGACTTACCCCGGTCCAACGCCGGATTCAGGACAGTATTGTGAACTGCAATAAAGGTGCAGCATTTGGGTCCTTATGGAAGTTGTACCTGATAAAGTGCAAAAGAAAGCCATTCAGCCCATCGAGCCTGCACTGTCCCTCTGAAAGAGTACTCCCCTGCCCTATCACCGTAACCCCACACATTGATCATGGACAATCCATCTAACCTGCACATCTTTGGACTGTGGGAGGAATCTCCAAAACCAGATTAACAAACGTTCACTTACTTTATGGGGAAATGGAAGAACATGAAAAGGAACAATGAGAGAAACAGTAAATAAAAGTGATTGCACAAATGATTTTTGAAAGTTGCCACTTAAGTGGATAGAGCTGTGAAGAAGGCCTATGGTGTGCTAGCATTCATTAGCAGAGGGATTGAATTTAAGAGCCGTGAGGTAATGATGCAGCTGTACAAAACCTTGGTAACCTTGGAGTACTGTGTGCAGTTCTGGTCGCCTCATTTTAGGAAGGATGTGAAAGCTTTGGAAAAGGTGCAAAGGAGATTTACCAGGATGTTGCCTGGAATGGAGAGTAGAAAGGTTGAGGGTCCTCGGCCTTTTCTCATTAGAACGGAGAAGGATGAGTGGCAACTTGATAGAGGTTTATAAGATGATCAGGGGATTAGATAGAGTAGACAGTCAGAGACTTTTTCCCTGGGTGGAACAAACCATTAGAAGGGGACATAAATTTAAGGTGAATGGTGGAAGATATAGGGGGGTTGTCAGAGGTAGGTTCTTTATCCAGAGAGTAGTGGGGGCATGGAATGCACTGCCTGTGGAAATAGTTGAGTCGGAAACATTAGGGACCTTGAAGCGGTTTTTGGATAGGTACATGGATTACGGTAGAATGATGGGGTGTAGATTAATTTGTTCTTAATCTCGGACAAAAGTTTGGCACAAGTTCTATGCTCTATGTTCTATGATGGAGTCACTTGTCAGTGCAACTGTAATACGACCCTATGACCTCCATTGCACAGGCAAAGACATTCTGGGAGATTCGCGAGGGCACCTCTCGGTTCTGTAATCTTAGAGTGGATATTGTTGTGTTGGGAGGTATTGCTATCTGGGTAAGGTATCAACACTTTCTCGGTGTTAAACTGAAGGATACCAACACATTTAATTGTATATAAATTAACAAACATCCACATCATTATTTATCTAGCTATCATTCTGACAACTGGTTCTTGTATAACATCTTTAACATAATGAACTATTCTAAGGTTCTTCATAGCAACATTATCAAAGGAAATTGGATATGTATCTATATGAGGAGATGTTCAGACAATTGACAAAATAATTGGTCAAAGAGGTAGCTTTTAGACATCTCTGAATGGAGGATTTGGAGAGGAAATTCTTGATCTTTGAGCCGAGACTGCTGAAGGGAGGAAGATCAGAGGTGAAATGATCAAAATCAAGGATGAACATGAGTTGTATGAGTGACACGATAGGATTCCCAACACCCACTGTAACTTCGTCAGGAGATTTCCAGTTTCTGCCATTTCACCAGTGGACAGCCAGCCCTAATGTACTGTCTCAGGCACCTGAATGCTTCCTCTCCCTTCTATGAAAAATGTGCCGGAAATCTGACAAAGCAGAAATTCCTGGCTTTTGTATCGGTCATCACCAAGTGCCAAAATTGCTGCAAAGGCAGTTTTCACAGTGAATGAAGTTATTGGAATTTTCTGCCAACTATTGACATTGTGGCATTGAAACTTACTGGAATGTGAACTGCAATAAAGGTGCAGTATCTGGGTCCTTATGGAAGTTGTACCTGATAAGTCATCGCTCTGACCAATGAAGGAAAAGGAGAGAGATACAAACAGTGGAATACCATCTCACAGAAATGTATCTTAGTGTATTGGTGAGTGGGAAATGTTGCGTGGTTCCAGACAGTCAGCCGTGCGAGGTCGTCACCGGTATTGAACATTATTTAGGGCACTTAATGATGTCCCACGAGCTTCATTCCACAAATGACAGTCCTGCCCACTGATTCACCAGGACCGTGCCCGGCTGCTTCCCGCTAATGAGGGCGGCGGCATTTAAACCAATCCCACAGAGCAAACCCCAGACAGCACAAAACTGTGCCACCGCACATGCCAGTCGGTGAGCCTCACGTCAGTGGTAGGGAAATTACTGGAGAGAATTCTTCGAGACAGGATCTACTCCCATTTGGAAGCAAATGGACGTATTCGTGAGAGGCAGCATGGTTTTGTGAAGGTGAAGGTCGTGTCTCACTAACTTGAGAGCCTTTTTCAAAGACGTCACAAAGGTGATTGATGCAGGTAGGACAAGGTCCCTTATGGTAGACTGGTACAAAAGGTGAAGTCACACGGGATCAGGGGTGAGCTGGCAAGGTGGATACATAACTGGCTAGGTCATAGAAGGCAGAGAGTAGCAATGGAAGGGTGCTTTTCTAATTGGAGGGCTGTGACTAGTGGTGTTCCACAGGGATCAGTGCTGGGACCTTTGCTGTTTGTAGTATATATAAATGATTTGGAGGAAAATGTAACTTGTCTGATTAGTAAGTTTGCAGATGACACAAAGGTTGGTGGAATTGCGGATAGCGATGAGGATTTTCAGAGGATACAGCAGGATTTAGATCGTTTGGAGACCTGGGCGGAGAGATGGCAGTTGGAGTTTAATCCGGACAAATGTGAGGTAATGCATTTTGGAAGGTCTCATGCAGGTAGGGAATATACAGTAAATGGTAGAACCCACAAGAGTATAGAAAGTCAGTGAAAGCAGGTCACAGAAAGGGGCAACACAGGTGGAGAAGGTAGTCAAGAAGGCATAGGGCATGCTTGCCTTCTTTGGCCGGGGCATTGAGTATACGAATTGGCAAGTCATGTTGCAGCTGTATAGAACCTTAGATAGGTCACACTTGGAGTATAGTGTTCAATTCTGGTCGTCACACTACCAGAAGGATGTGGAGGCTTTAGAGAGGGTGCAGAAGAGATTTACCAGGATGTTGCCTGGTATGGAGGGCATTAGCTATGAGGAGCGGTTGAATAAACTCGGTTTGTTCTCACTGGAATGACGGAGGTCGAGGGGCGACCTGAAGAGGTCTACAAAATTATGAGGGGCAGAGACAGAGTGGATAGTCAGAGGCTTTTCCCCAGGGTAGAGGGGTCAATTACTCGGGGGCATAGGTTTAAGGTGTGAGGGCAAGGTTGAGAAGAGATATACAAGGCAAGTTTTTTACACAGAGGGTAGTGGGTGCCTGGAACTCGCTGCCGGAGGAGGTGGTGGAAGCAGGGACGATAGTGACATTTAAGGGGCATCTGGACAAATACATGAATAGGATGGAAATATTGAATTGAATTTGAATTGAATTGAACAGTACAGCACAGAACAGGCCTTTCGGCCCTCGATGTTGTGCCGAGCAATGATCACCCCACTCAAACTCACGTATCCACCCTATACCCGTAACCCCGTAACCCAACAACTCCCCCTTAACCTTACTTTTTAGGACACTACGGGCAATTTAGCATGGCCAATCCACCTAACCCGCACATCTTTGGACTGTGGGAGGAAACCGGAGCACCCGGAGGAAACCCACGCACACACGGGGAGGACGTGCAGACTCCGCACAGACAGTGACCCACCCGGGAACCGAACCTGGGACCCTGGAGCTGTGAAGCATTGATGCTAACCACTGTGCTACCATGCTGCCCCTGAGGGATACGGGCCCAGAAAGTGTAGAAATATTTAGTTTAGACGGGCAGCATGGTCGGCACGGACTTGGAGGGCCGAAGGGCCTGTTCCTGTGCTGTAGTTTTCTTTGTTCTTTGTTTTGTTCTAATTTGGAGCTGCGGACCTGGCCAGAATGATGGACACAGTTGAGTCCAGATGGGATACCCTGCTCATCCGAAGCGCTTGGAGGGTCAGCCACAGGGCAGCCAGTGCCACAAGAAGCTCAAAGACCTCCATCGGGCCACATGGGTCAGTTGATATCGGCCCCCTGCAACTGGTCTCATCCGCTACCCTGCCTCCCACCCTCGTCGACCCTGCATCTGCCGTTCCCCTTTCACAGCACAATACCACAACATGCCCCGGCACACCCTGGCATCTACTAGAAAACCCAACCCATGCACAGCAGTGGTGTCCCCCACCACCCATGATGCATGTAGTGTATGGTTCACGATGCCCCATCGGTGTTCCCACAGGAGAAGGTGGGTCACAACAGATGGGAAAGGGCACAGACAGGTGGCAGTTCGCCAGACCTTAGGGTCCTCACTCCCTCCGAGGAGTGGCCAAGGATGGCCGAGGACAGATTGGTTACCGATGTCGAGATTGGCCTACGCCGCAGAGGTGAGTATTCTCTGGCCCCCACCCAGATTGACCTGTCACACGTGTGATGTACATGCCAGCATGATGAACCACTGACCACATGTTCATTCCCCCGCAGGACCTCCAGCTGATGTTGCCAGCCCATCTGGAGTGACCGTTCCCCATCGCCCATGAGAATACCTCGGAGGAGAGCTCAGAGAATGCTACCATTGATGCATCATGGCTGTCATCCCCACCCTCCACCAGCGCAGAGGCACACACCTCAGTGGGTGAAAGTAGTGGACAGGCCACTGGGGCACAATCTGGTGTGCTCCACACAGTTGCAGATGCACATCAGGTAGAAGCAGGGACGTCCAGGGGAGGCAGCAATTGGAAGTCTGCTGGATCCCAGGACCCAGCTTAGTCCCAGTCAGATGCTGAACCTCTGGACCAGGCTACCCTAGAGCTGATGCAGTCAATAGGGTGCAGCCGTGATATTCAGAGGGAGATGTCAGCGACACTCCAGTGTGTCCATAGCCGATTGAGGAGTCCCAAAGATTATGGGCATAGGAGATAGCACCAGCAATGCATGGCACTGAGGCCAACACTGGTGGAAGTCCCTTTCAAGTGAACTTTTCTGAGCCACTGTGAAGCATGTTTCAGTCTCAGTTGGGCATTGCCAAGGCACTGTGGGGCATGGCGCAGTCACTGGGGGACGTGTCCCAGTCTCAGGTGGATCTTTTTGGGGTGCTGTGGAGCATGTCCCTGTCCCAGGTGGGCATTACTAAGGCACTCCAGAGCAAGTCCCAGTCGCTGAGGACTGTATCCCAGTTGCAGATGGACATTGGTGAGCATGGCCCGCTCACAGAGGGTCACCAAGGTGCAGACATTGGGGAGCTGGCAGAGTCAGATGAGGTGACCTCCAGGGCCATACTGGCACCAATTGGGAGAGGCAGCGCTGGGGTCCGACTCGGAGCCTCCCTACTGGGTGACAATAGCGGTGACCACCACTCCCGAGTCCACCCTCTGACAACTGCCTGTCTCGGGGTCAATGCGTGGAATAGGGATTTGACAGTTCCAAGTTGCCTGGGACCCTCAGACACCAGATCCTCCAGTGGACACTCACCAGGGGCATCGAAGGCCATGTGATGCGATAAGCAGCAGGCTGGCCCCATTACTGATATGCATCCTGGGGACACACCTAGACTTGGTGGTAGAGCACGGAGGGCTGAGCAAATAGAGGATTACTGAGAGGGCACTGGGGGGTTGGGGGGGGTGGGAGGTGGAGGGACAGCACCATCTGGAGCTAGGGACAGTTGGGGTCACAATTGTACAACATTAAAACATGTTACACCAGATACATGTGAAGCCCCTGTCACGTTATCCCTCACTGTGAGCCAGCCTGCAGCCCCTCCCCCAATAGCTCTTCAGCTTCCCCCAGCCCCAGCCCTCCGGGTTCCCAGCTGCTAGATTTGGCACCCATCCCCAAGGCACACCCATGATGGGTGTGAGCGTGCTGTCAGCACACAGGAATCAGACTATGACATCGATAGAGGAGCACCAGAACTCAGCTCACAGCGAGTCATCATCATCCTCTTGCCGTTTCTGTTGACTCGCTGACAGTGCCGACACCCTGGAATGATGTAACACAGACCTTCGGAGGGCGGAAAAAGGCAACTCGGGAGGGGCGTTGGGGGCATGCTCTTGGGGGGAGGGTGGGTAGTGTGAGGTGGACCGTGTGGGTGGTTTCATGGGTGTGGGGTAAAGGTGGGTAGGAAGGGGGAGAGATGACAGAGGAAGCCATGTCCTATGGGAATGGGGTGAGGATGAGGGTCTCCCTGGTCCTCTGGGCATGCCTGACCGTCCCCACTGCCTGTCCTCCATCCTCCGGCTGCTCCCCTGTGTCCTCCCCGGGCTCATTGTTCAACCCCCTCCTTGTCTGGCTCCTCCTTGTCCTTCTCTTCGGAGGCGACCACATGTTAGAACATAGAACAGTACAGCACAGAACAGGCCCTTCGGCCCTCAATGTTGTGCCGAACAATGATCACCCTACTTTAAACCCACGTAACCCGTATACCCGTAACCCAACAATCCCCCCATTAACCTTACACTACGGGCAATTTAGCATGGCCAATCCACCTAACCCGCACATCTTTGGACTGTGGGAGGAAACCGGAGCACCCGGAGGAAACCCACGCACACACGGGGAGGACGTGCAGACTCCACACAGACAGTGACCCAGCCGGGAATCGAACCTGGGACCCTGGAGCTGTGAAGCATTGATGCTAACCACCATGCTACCATGAGGCCCCAAATGGGCCTCCTCCTTCCTCCTCCTTCACCTCCAGCACGTCACACCACTGTTGTGCCAAGTTGTGGAGGGCATAGCAGACCACCACCAAATGGGCGAACCTTTAACCCTGTACTGCACTGCACCACCAGAAAGGTTGAAGCATTGGGACCGCATTTTAAGCAATCCGATGCACAACTCAATGACAATCCAGTTGGTTACATGACTCATTATATCGGGCCTCGGCATCGGTCTCCGCACACCCGGACTGCCCAGTGGACACAAGGCAACATGCGTATCATCTATTTCCTCCTAGACCTGGGGAATCTCAGGAGATGGCAGAGAATCTTGCTGCCCGGGCATCTTGTTGTATTTGGTCCAGGTCAAAGTTGATGTAGTCGGGTTCCTGAGTGAACAGGGCATCCGTGACTTCACGGATGTACTTGTGGGCTGTTGATTGGGAAATGCTGCAGAAGGCCCTGCTCAAGCCCTGGAATAGAACAAAGAACAAAGTACAATACAGCACAGGAACAGGCCCTTCGGCCCTCCAAGCCTGTACTAGTCACGATACCAATCTTGGACAAAACCCTCAGCACTTCCTTGTGCCGTATCCCTCTGTACCCATCCTACCTATGTATTTGTCAAGATGCCTGTTGAATGCCTTTAATGTATCTGCTTCCACAACCTCCTTTGGCAACGCGTTCCAGGCACTCATCATCCTCTGCGTAAAAAACCTTCCTCGCACACCTCCTCTAACTTTGCCCTACGCACCTTAAACCTATGCCACTAATGACTGACCCCTCCACCCTGGGAAAGGGTGCCTGCCCATCCACTCTATCCATGCCCCTCATAATATTGTAGACCTCTATCAGGTCACCCCTCAACCTCCGTCTTTCTAATGAAAGTAGTCCGAGTCTATTCAGCTTCTCCACATAGCTAACACACTCCATACCAGGCAACATCCTGGAAAACCTCTTCTGCACCCTCTCCAAAGCCTCCGCATCCTTCTGGCAGTGTGGCGACCAGAATTGTGCGCAATATTCCAAGTGTCGCCTTACCAAGGTTCTATACAACTGCGTATATATATATCCTCCACTTTGGGATGAATTTCTGTTGTGTCTCCCGAATAACTCCCAAAAACACCTGCTTCATCCAGCAGAGGGCAGCAGAGTGGAGCCGCTGATTGGCTGTTGCGGGGAGAATTTGCATCAGTGCATTGTGGTCACCATATCCAGAAGTTACAGTGCTTGCTGAGAAGGGGAGTAAATTTTTTTTTAACTTACTGTTGGGAGTTTCCAGCTGAATCTGGTCAGAGTGAGGACAGAGTAACTGCTGGGTAAGGAGTAAAGATTTAAATTGTTTGCGCGGGCTGTTCTCGTGTGGAGCGCAGTGGTTGGTGTTTAAGTGTTTTATTTTTACCTTTATTTAAGTTGGGCTGTTCTGAAACCCTTGATACTACATTTGCAGTGTCCCACACCCTTCCACCTCCTCTAACCTAAGGGGTTGAGTTTTCTTGTTTTATCTAGAGGGGATGGCAGGGAAGACAGTGCAATGTTCCTCCTGCCGAATGTTTGAGGTGAGGGACGCCGTCAGTGTTCCTGCTGATTTCACCTGTGGGAAGTGCACCCATCTCCAGCTCCTCAGAAACCGCATTAGGGAACTGGAGCTGGAGCTGGATGAAGTTCAGATCATTCGGGAGGCAGAGGTGGTCATAGATAGTAGCTTCAGGGATGTAGTTACTCCGAAGAATAAAGATAGATGGGTGACGGTGAGAGGGGCTGGGAGGAAGCAGTCAGTGCAGGAATCCTCTGCGGTCGTTCCCCTCAGTAACAAGTATACCGTTTTGGATGCTGTTGAGGGGGATGGACTACCAGGGGTAAGCCACGGTGAATGGATCTCCAGCACTGAGTCCGCCCTATGGCTCAGAAGGGAAGGAGGGAGAGCAGGAGAGCAATAGTTATTGGGGACTCGATAGTTAGAGGGACAGATAGATGGTTCTGTGGCAACGAAAGAGACTCACGGATGGTATGTTGCCTCCCAGGAGCCAGGGTCCATGATGTCTCGGACCGTGTTTTCAGAATCCTTAAGCGGGAGGGGGAACAGTCACAAGCCGTGGTACACATCGGTACCAGCGAGATAGGTAAGAGAAGGGACGGGGATTTAAAACAGGAATTTAGGGAGCTAGGATGGAAGCTGAGAGCCAGGACAAGCCATGTTGTCATCTCTGGTCTGTTGCCGGTGCCACGTGCTAGTGAGGTGAGGAACAGGGAGAGTGCAGATAAACACATGGTTGCAGGGATGGTGTTGGAGAGAGGGTTTCAGTTACTTGGCTAATTAGAGCACATTCTGGGGAAGGTGGGACCTGTACAGACAAGACGGTTTGCACCTGAACCAGAGGGGCACCAATATCCTGGGAGGGAAATTTGCTACGGCTCTTCGGGGGGTTTTAAACTAATTTGTCAGAGGGGTGGGAAAACGAGCTGCAGTCCAGAAGCCAGTGTTGAGAGTAGTGAGGTACTGAAGAGGGTATCAAGGTTGCAGGAGTGTACCGGCAGACAGAAAGGTGGGTTTAGTGTGTCTGCTTCAATGCAAGGAGCATCCAGAATAAGGTAGGTGAACTTGGAGCGTGGATTGGTACTTGGGACTACAATGTTGTGGCCATTACGGAGATATGGTTAGAACAGGGACAGGAATGGTTGTTGGAAGTTCTGGGGTACAGATGTTTCAGTAAGAGTAGGGAAGGTGGTAAAAGAGATGGAGGAGTCAAATTGTTAATCAAGGATAGTTTAACGGCTGCAGAAAGGCAGTTCGAAGGGGATCTGCCTACTGAGGTAATATGGGCTGAAGTTAGAAATAGTAAAGGAGCGGTCATGTTGTTAAGAGTTTTCTATAGGCCCCCAAATAGTAATAGAGATGTGGAGGAAGAAATTGCAAAACAGATTATGGATAGGTGTGGAGGTCTCAGGGTAGTTGTCATCGGAGACTTTAACTTTCCAAATATTGATTGGAACTTCGATAGGTCGAACAGTTCGGATGGGGCAGTTTTTGTACAGTGTGAGCAGGCGGGTTTCCTGACACAATATGTGGATAGGCCGACAAGAGGTGGGGCCACATTGGATTTGGTACTGGCTAATGAACCAGGCCAAGTGTTAGATTTGTTTGTGGGAGAGCCCTTTCGAGATAGTGACCACAATTCGGTGTCTTTCGCTATTGCAATGGAGAGGGACAGGGCCATATGGCAGGGCAAGGTGTATAATTGGGGGAGGGGTAATTATGATGTGATTAGGCAAGAATCAGGGAGCATAAGATGGGAACAGAAACTGTCAGGGAAAGGCACAAATGAAAAGTGGAACTTGTTCAAGGAAAAAATATTGCATGTCCTTGATAGGTATGTCCCTGTCAGGCACAGAGGAAATGGACGTGTGAGGGAATCATGGTTCACAAACGAGGTTGAATGTCTTGTCAAGAGGAGAATTGATGCGTATGTCAGGATGAGAATACATGGTTCAGTTGGGTTGCTTGAGGTAGCAAGGAATGAGCTAAAAAAAAGGGCTTAGGAGAGCTAGGAGGGGGCATGAGAAGTCCTTGGTGGGTCGGATCAAGGAAAATCCCAAGGCTTTTTACTCTTATGTGAGAAATAAAAGAATGACCAGGGTGAGGTTAGGGCCGGTCAAGTACAGTAATGGAAACTTGTGCATGGAGTCAGAAGAAATAGGAGGCGTCGAATGAGTACTTTTCTTCAGTATTCACCAAGGAGAGGGGCCATGTTTTTGAGGATGAGAGAGTGATACAGGCGGGTAGGCTGGCGGGGGGCTGGGGTGGGGTAGATGTTCTGAGGAAGAATGTATTAGCAATTTTGAAAAAGCTCAGGGTCGACAAGTCCCCTGGGCCAGATGGGATATATCGAAGGATTCTTTCGGAGGCAAGGGATGAGATTGCAGAGCCTTTGGCTTTGATCTTTGGGTCCTCACTGTCCACGGGGATAGTGCCAGAGGACTGGAGAATGGCAAATGTTGTTCCTCTGTTCAAGAAAGGGAATAGGAATGACCCTGGTAATTATAGGCCAGTTAGTCTTACTTCGGTGGTCGGTAAGTTAATGGAAAAGGTCCTGAAGGATAGGATTTATGACCATTTGGAAAGATGCAGCTTAATCCGTGATAGTCAACAAGGATTCGTGAAGCGTAAGTCTTGCCTCACAAACTTGATTGAATTCTTTGTGGAGGTAACTAAGTGTGTAGATGAAGGTAGAGCAGTTGATGTCGTATGCATGGATTTTAGTAAGGCGTTTGATAAGGTTCCCCATTGTCGGCTCATGAAGAAAGTAAGGAGGTGTAGGATAGATGGAAATTTGGCCAATTGGATAAGTAACTGGCTATCACATAGAAGACAGAGGGTGGTGGTGGATAGAAAATTTTCAGACTGGAGACCAGTTACCAGCGGTGTACCATAGGAATCAGTGCTGGGTCCTCTGCTATTTGTGATTTTTATCAATGACTTGGAGGAGGGGACTGAAGAGTACATTTGCTAATGACACCAAGATTGGTGGAGTAGTGGATGAGGCGGAGGGCTGTTGTAGGCTGCAAAGAGACATTGATAGGATGCAAAGCAGGACCACAAAATGGCAGATGGAGTTTAATCCTGATAAGTGCGAGCTGATTCATTTTGGTAGAAAAAATTTGAATGCGGATTACAGGGTCAACGGCAGGATTCTGAGGTATGTGGAGGAACAGAGAGATCTTGGGGTTCATGTACACAGATCTCTGAAGGTTGCCACTCAAGTGGATAGATCCGTGAAGAAGACCTATATGCTGCAACTATACATGACCCTGGTGAGACCTCATTTGGAGTATTGTATGCAGTTCTGGTACCTCATTATAGAAGGATGTGGAAGCATTGGAAAGGGTACAAAGGAGATTTACCAGGATGCTGCCTGGTTTGGAGGATAGGTCTTATGAGGAAAGGTTGATGGAGCTAGGGCTTTTCTCTTTGGAGCGGGGGAGGATGAGAGGCGACTTAATAGAGGTTTATAAGATGATGAGGGGGATAGATAGAGTGGACGTTCAGACACTATTTCCTCGGGTGGATGTAGCTGTTACAAGGGGACATAAATATAAGGTTCAGGGTGGAAGATAAAGGAGGGATGTCCAAGGTACGTTCTTTACTCAGAGAGTGCTTCAGGTGTGGAATGGACTGCCTGCTGTGATAGTGGAGTCGGACACTTTCGGAACTTTCAAGCGGTTATTGGATAGGCACATGGAGCACACCAGAATGACAGGGAGTGGGATAGCTTGATCTTGGTTTCAGACAATGCTCGGCACAACATCGAGGGCCAAAGGCCCTGCTCTGTGCTGTACTGTTCTATGTTCTATGTTATATGTTCTATGACTGTCTTCCATGCTAGTCTTCCCTTCCAATCAACTCTGGCCAGCTGCTCTCTCATGTCTTTGCAATTACCTTTATTCAATTGTAAAACCATTACATCTGATTCCGGTTTCTTCCTCTCAAACCGCAGTGAATTCTATCACATTGTGGTCACAACCCCTAAGGATTCCTTCATTTTAATATAGCGTTCAATTCTGGTTGCCACACTACCAGAAGGATGTGGAGGCTTTAGAGAGGGTGCAGAAGAGATTTACCAGGATGTTTCCTGGTCTGGAGGGCATTAGCTATGAGGAGCGGTTGAATAAACTCGGTTTGTTCTCACTGGACGACGGAGGTTGAGGGGCGACCTGATAGAGGTCTACAAAATTATGAGGGGCAGAGACAGAGTGGATAGTCAGAGGCTTTTCCCCAGGGCAGAGGGGTCAATTACTTGGGGGCATAGGTTTAAGGTGTGAGGGGCAAGGTTTAGAGGAGATGTACGAGGCAAGGTTTTTACACAGAGGGTAGTGGGTGCCTGGAACTCGCTGCTGGAGGAGGTGGTGGAAACAAGGACGATAGTGACATTTAAGGGGCATCTTGACAAATACATGAATAGGATGGGAATAGTGGGATACAGATCCAGGAAGTGTAGAAGGTTTTAGTTTAGACGGGCAGCATGGTCGGCACAGGCTTGGAGGGCCGATGGGCCTGTTCCTGTGCTGTACTTTTCTTTGTTCTTTGTTCTTTGTTTTTTTTGTTAAGTTCCCTAATCAAGTCTGCCTCATTACACATCACGAAATCCAGAATTGCCAGTTCCCTAGAAGGCTCTGTCACAAGCTGCTCCAAAAAAACATCTCTCAGACATTCCACAAATTCTTTTTCTCAGGATCCACCACCATCCTGATTTTCCCAGTCCACCTGCATATTGAAGTCCCCATGATTGTTCTAATATTGCCGTTCTTATATTCTTTTTCTATCTCTTGCACTCTGGAAGAAGATCGATTTGCGCATGCGCAATTGACGATTACGCATGACATCACGAGTGTCATGACATCAGATCATTCAGAACATGCCCACTTAAAGGGAAACTGCCCGAAAATTCAAAATAACAGTTTTAAAGCCACATAACCCAACATTTTTACCTCTCAAGGCAGAACAATGCCTGAATTTCAACAGTTGAAGATAACTTTCGCAGCATCATGGAACAAGACGTTTGCAGCATTCAACATGAAGAGCACATTAACAAACCCAAAATTAAAGTGTAGTGATCTCTATGTGCAAGTACATAAGGGGTTAATGTGTGATCAGCAGCACCAGATGATCACTAACACCTCCGCACCATCCTGGAACAAGCAGCTTGCACCATCCAAAGTGAAGAGCGCAATGACAAATCCGCAACCAAAGAAGATGATTTGTTCATTGGACATGAATAGCACAATAATAGATCTAAAACAAAAAGAGAGATGATATACTCAGATACGGCTGAGTGGCTCGTATAAGATGATCATAGCATCAGAAACATGGTTAAAAAGCTCACTACAATTCAACTCATGGTAAATGAATCCAATATCATGCTGGAATGGCAGATCGTTGGCAGGATGACAACCTATCAATCAACCAAGAAGAAAACGGCACCACACAGAGAGTACTGACTGACTCTGTTGAGAGAGCGCTGACTACACATGGAGAGCAATGAAAGATTCCACAGGGAGAGCGATGGAAGCCTCCTCCGAGAGATCGTTGACAGACTCCAGAATGGAAGCAATTAAAGACTCCAGAGCGACAACCATGCATGAAGAGGACTATGAAGGTCTATCCACCTTATTTGAGCCATCAGAAGAAGACTATGAAAGTCTACCCAACTCATTTAAACAACAACAAGCACAACAAAATCAACAACATGAAAACAACAAAAACAACAACAGAAACAACAACAATGAAAGAACGATCGATACAAAATGGTACAACTCTGCACATGAAGGGCAATGGAGCAGCACAGTCCAAAACAATAGCAAGAGCACAAACATAATATGGCATGACAACAAATCTCGCGAATTCATATCTGCCCCACAACAAACAAGCAAAACAGGTGTTAAGGCAAATGTAACACAGAATCGCTACCACAAGCATAGAAAAATAAGTCAAAATCAGACAACGAAGTGATTCAACAATTTGAACACCTCATGATGACTTGTTGGGACTGAACCACAAGCAAACGAAAAAAAAGAAACCTAAGAGACTAAATGAGACATTTGACTGATTAACTCATTGATTTTATGTAATGCATTTGAAAAACTGCATCCATTATGTTTGTTCAATTTTCTTTACAATATACAGAAAATATGTAACACAAGAAAAAAAGGGGATGTAGGGTTACTGTGTAATCAGTAGCACCAGATGATCATTAGAGGGCCGGACCAACAGGGGTATAAAATCAACCACATTGTGTGTGTCTCTCTCTCTTTTAGATGTACTGTGACCAGGACAGATTATCAGATTAACTCAGATTATCAGATTATCAGATCAACTCAAATGGTTCATTTCGTTAAGCATAGTTACTGTAGTTAGATCTTGTTAACCTTATCACTAGTATCAATGTTAAAGTAAAGAACTCACGCAATTATTGTTATAGTTACACAATAAACCTTTTTTTACTACTGGACGAGTTCGAGTCTTCTTCATCGAGATTCAGAAGACCTCATCAGTAACCAAGGTCTGAGCAACACATATTACACTCCGTAGTATATCAAAACACACAAAGAAGTGTAATAAAAGATGATACAGGAATGTAATAAAAGATAAAGAAGATGATTTGTTTATTGAAGAATATAACTCAGACATGGCTGCGTTATTCAGTTATGATGATCATAGCATCAGCAACATGGTTAAAAAACTCAATACGACTATACCATGATCGTTGATACATTGGATGACAGAAACCTGTCAAATAGCCAAGAAAAAACAACGCCACACAGAGACTACTGAACGACTCTACATAGAGAGCACTGATCGACTCCACAGAGAGATCATTGACAAATCCAGAATGGAAGCAAATAAAGACTCCAGAGCGACAACCACGCAAGAAGACTATGAAAGTCTATTCATCTTATTTGATCAACTAGAAGAAGACTATGAAAGTCTATCCAGCTCATTTGCTCAATAAAAAGAAGACTATGAAGGTCAATCCACATTATTTGAACAAGAAGAAGAATATGAATGTCTACCAACTGTATGTGAGAAAAGTGATCACAATTAGCATACAAGATGTGCAAGACCACAGCGAGACTGACAGATCTCAGCTCGACTGCGCAGAAGAACATAGCAATCAAAGTAAGTCTTTTGTCTCCTTACAGATGCTGCCAGACCTGCTGAATTTTTTCAGCATTTTCCCTTTTGTTTTCAGATTCCAGAATCCGCAGTAATTTGCTTTTAATTTGCTCTAGGGTGGGGTGGGAGCCTGGGTATGGTGCACTATCGGGTCATCAGTGCAGACCCAATGGGCTGAATGGCCTCCTTCTGCATTGTGGAGATTTTATGATTCGACAAAGGGTGGGAGTTACCAGCTGTTCACGCCGGCGGAAAATTCTGGTCCCACGCCGGCACACTGGTTTTCTGGCAATGAGGGTGTAATCAAAGGGAAATCCCGTTGACAACGGTGGGACGAGTAGCTCTCGCCGATGAAAAATACGTGGTGGGGTGGTTGGTAAATCACACCCAAAGATTTTACAGATGGATATGGGACAAAGTTTGGCAGATGGAGTTTAATGTAGATATGTGTGAGGTCAGCCGTTTTGGCCGAAAAAATAGAATGGCAAATCATTATCTAAATGGAAAGCAGTTTCACGATGCCACTGGGCAGAGGGACCTGGGTGTCTTTGTTCATGAATTGCAGAAAGTTGGTATGCAAGTACAGCATATAATTAAAAAGGCAAATGGAATGTTAGCGTTTATTGCAAAAGGACTAGAGTGTAAAAATAGAGATATGTTGTTGCAATTGTCTTGGGTGTTGATGAGACCACATCTGGAGCATTGTATCCAGTTTTGGTCTCCTTATTTGAGGAAGGATGTGGTGGCATTGGTGGCAGAGGAGGTTCACCAGATTGATTCCAGGGATGAAAGAGTTGACGTATGAAGAGAGATTAATGGCGGGATTCTCCCGCAATTGGCGGGGCGGCCCATATCGGCTCCGAGAGCGGCGCGAACCACTCCAGCATTGGGCTGCCTGGAAGTTGCGTAATCCTCTGCACTTCCGGGGGCTCGGCCAGCGCTGGAAGGGTTGGCGCTGCTCCAACCGCCGCTGAAGGGCTGCAGAGGGCCGCCGCGAGTTGGCGCATACGCAGGACTGCTGCCGTGTTCTGGAACATGCGCAGAACAGCTGGTGTCTTTTCTGCGCATGCCCAAGGGGTTACTTCTCCACGCCGGCCGTGGCGGAGCCTTACAGAGGCCGGTGCAGAGGGAACGAATGCCCCCATGACATAGGCCCGCCCGCAGATTGGTGGGCCCCGATCGCGGGCCAGGCCACTGTGGGGGCTTTCCGGGGTCGGAACTCCTCTCTCCCATCTTAGGACTCCACAAGCCGCCCTCCAAACGAGGTCCCGCCGAGATGGACCATGTCTATTTAACGCTGGTGGGACTGGCTGAAAATGGGTGGCCGCTAGGCCAGGGCCCGGAGAATTGCCGGGAGGGCCGTTTGCAGCGCGGCGCGACTCCCATTCCCGCCCGAAAACTGGCGCCGGAGAATTCAGCATTGGATCCGGCGTTGGAGCAGCGGGGCAGAATTCACGCCCCCCCCCCCCCCCCCCCCCCCCGGCCCGGCAATTCTCCAACCCGGCGGCGGGTCGGAGAATCCCGCCCCAAATGTTTGGCAATATACTCGCTGGAGTTTAGAAGGATGAGAGGGGATCTAACCGAGGTGTAATAAAAAACTAAATGGGATTGATAAAGTAAACGTAGACCAAATGTTTCCCCTTGTGGGTCAATCTAGAATGAGGTCACTGTGCAGGTGGAGAGGCGGTAGATTTAAAATTGAGATGAGGAGGAACTACTTCTTGCAGAGGGCGATGAATTTGTGGAACTCGCTGCCCCATGGTGCAATGAACTCTGAGTCATCAAATGGTTTCAAGAAGTGATATAGATATATTTATGATAAAAAATGGGTTAAAGATATATGGGACACAGGTAGGGAGGTGGATTTGAGACAATGAAGAGATCAGCTATGATCTGATTGAATGGCGGAGCAGGCTCAAGGGGCTGAATTGCCAACTTCTGCTCCTAGATTCTATGTTCCTATGTCCAGTGCCCACTCTGTGCCAGGTAGCTGCTAGACATTTGTGTTCTGACACTGAATATTCCAAGTGTTTCTTATGGCAACACAAAGTACATTTTTAAAGAACCTCCGATGCCAGGAATTCTGGTCACCATTATGTCAGAAATTCTCAGCTATAAACAAATATTCAGGTTGTACTGGGAGGTTTGTTTGTTCTTTACTGTTTTAAATTCAAGAGCAGGTTATCTCCATTCTTAATAAACTTGAACCTCACAATGGGCAGCACGGTAGCATTGTGGATAGCACAATCGCTTCACAGCTCCAGGGTGCCAGGTTCGATTCCGGCTTGGGTCACTGTCTGTGCGGAGTCTGCACATCCTCCCCGTGTGTGCGTGGGTTTCCTCCGGGTGCTCCGGTTTCCTCCCACAGTCCAAAGATGTGCAGGTTAGGTGGATTGGCCATGATAAATTGCCCTTAGTGTCCAAATTTGCCCTTAGTGTTGGGTGGGGTTACTGGGTTATGGGGATAGGGTGGAGTTGTTGACCTTGGGTAGGGTGCTCTTTCCAAGAGCCGGTTCAGACTCGATGGGCTGAATGGCCTCCTTCTGCACTGTAAATTCTATGATTAAGATTCTATGATTAATGATGGCCTGGACAGACTTTAGTTGCTGCTTATCTTCAGGAATTTCTGGCTTCCAGACAATAATTGAGACCCTTTCATTTACATTTATCTGTTATTAAAGTGTATTTATTGTATATCCTATGTTTATCATGTATGGAATGATCTGCTTGGATTGTGGGCAGAACAATACTTTTCACTGTACCTCGGTACATGTGACAATAAATCTAAATCTAATCAAAATATAAATCTGCCTTTTTCCTGCTCCTGCACCATTACTTCTGGTGTTCTGGTGTCATTGAGGATTTATCCTTTCATATTCCTTATCTATATGCTGTCCTTTGTGATCTGATCTAAAGACACTTCAGCAGGTTTACAGCAGCATCACCACTCTCAACACTTTGGCAACCTATGATTTGACAAACTGCTTGTCTGATATCCAATCCTGGAGTATCCAAAATGTTCTACAATTAAAAATAGGGATGACCGAAGCTGTTGTATTTGAATCATAGAATAGAATCATAGAATCCCTTCAGTGCAGAAGGAGGTCATTTGGCCCATCAAGTCTGCACCTACCCTTTGAAAGAGCACCCTACTTAGGGTGTGGCCTCCACCATACCCCACAACCCCACACTACCTTTTTTGGCCACGAAGGGGAAATGTAGCATGGCCAATCTACCTAACCTGCACATCTGTGGGAGGAAACTGGAGCACCTGGAGGAAACCCAAGCAGACATGTAGAAAGTGCAAACTCCTCACAGCCAGTCATCCAAGGCTGGAATTGAACCCAGGTCCCTGGCACTGTGAGGCAGCAGTGCTAACCACTGTGCCACTGTGCCGCCCTAGGCTCCCACTATAAACAACATTCCCTCAACACCAGTGCATTCTCCTCTCTGGCCATTGTGTCAGGGTGAACCAGACAGCTTGAAGCATCCGATTTGACTGAGAAACGTTTGTTCCAGAAATGTTGGAGAACACATCAGAGAGATGTCGGAATGGAGGAAATCAATATTAATTGAAAAATAGTGTTGAGGGAATTGATGGATTGAAGTTGAAAAGTAGGATCTCAAAGGTAGTGATCTCAGGATTACAATAGTGCAACGTGCTAGTCAGAGCAGAAATAGCAGGTTATCTCGGATGAATATGTGCCTGGTGTAAGGGTGATTACTGGGACATTAGGACCAGTTCTGAGGGAGGTGGGACCAGTACAAAATGGACGGGTGACACCTGGGCAAGACCAGGACTGATGTCCGAAGTGGAGTATTTGCCACAGTGGTTGGAGAGGGTTTAAACTAAAATGGCAGAGGACTGGGAACCTTGGTAAAGAGATAGATACAAAGAACAAAGAACAAAGAAAAGTACAGCACAGGAACAGGCCCTTCGGCCCTCCAAGCCTGTGCCGACCATTCTGCCAGTCTAAACTAAAATCTTCTGCACTTTCTGGGTCCGTATCCCTCTATTCCCATCCTATTCATGTCTTTGTCAAGATGCCACTTAAATGTCACTATCGTCCCTGCTTCCACCACCTCCTCCGGCAGCGAGTTCGAGGCACCCACTACCCTCTGTGTAAAAAACTTGCCTCGTACATCTCCTCTAAACTTGCCTCCCACACCTTAAACCTATGCCCCCTAGTAATTGACTCCTCTACCCTGAGGAAAAGCCTCTGACTATCCACTCTGTCTATGCCCCTCATAATTTTGTAGACCTCTATCAGGTCGCCCCTCAACCTCCATCGTTCCAGTGAGAACAAACCGAGTTTATTCAACCGCTCCTCATAGCTAATGCCCTCCATACCAGGCAACATCCTGGTAAATCTCTTCTGCACCCTCTCTAAAGCCTCCACATTCCTCTGGTAGTGTGGTGACCAGAATTGAACAATATACTCCACTATACTCCAACCAACTGAACTAAGTACAGTCCAACTAAGGTTTTATACAGCTGCAACATGACTTGCCAATTCTTATACTCAATGCCCCGGCCAATGAAGGCAAGCATGCCATATGCCTTCTTGACTACCTTCTCCACTTGTGTTGCCCCTTTCAGTGACCTGTGGACCTGTACACCTAGATCTCTCTGACTTTCAATACTCTTGAGGGTTCTACCATTTACTGTATATTCCCTTCCTGCATTAGACCTTCCAAAATGCATTACCTCACATTTGTCCGGCCCAAGTCTCCAAACGATCTAAATCCTACTGTATCCTCTGACAGTCTTCATCGCTATCCGCAATTCCACTAACCTTTGTGTCGTCTACAAACTTACTAATCAGACCAGTTACTTTTTCCTCCAAATCATTTATTTTTACCACGAACAGCAAAGGTCCCAGCACTGATTCTTGCAGAACACCACTAGTCACAGCCCTCCAATTAGAAAAGCACCCTTCCATTGCTACTCTCTGCCTTCTATGACCTAGCCAGTTCTGTATCCATCTTGCCAGCTCACCCCTGATCCCGTGTGACTTCACCTTTTGCACCAGTCTACCATGAGGGACCTTGTCAAAGGCCTAACTGAAGTCCATATGGAGAACATCCACTGCCCTACCTGCATCATGATGTGGAGATGCCGGCGTTGGACTGGGGTGAGCACAGTAAGAAGTCTTACAACACCAGGTTAAAGTCCAACAGGTTTGTTTCAAACACGAGCTTTCGGAGCACGGCTCCTTCTTCAGGTGAATGGTCAGAGAGATCAGAGGTCAGAGAGATCTAGGTGTACAGGTCCACAGGTCACTGAAAGGGGCAACACAAGTGGAGAAGGTAGTCAAGAAGGCATATGGCATGCTTGCCTTCATTGGCCGGGGCATTGAGTATAAGAATTGGCAAGTCATGTTGCAGCTGTATAAAACCTTAGTTGGACTGTACTTAGTTCAGTTGGTTGGAGTATAGTGGAGTATATTGTTCAATTCTGGTCACCACACTACCAGAGGAATGTGGAGGCTTTAGAGAGGGTGCAGAAGAGATTTACCAGGATGTTGCCTGGTATGGAGGGCATTAGCTATGAGGAGCGGTTGAATAAACTCGGTTTGTTCTCACTGGAACGATGGAGGTTGAGGGGCGACCTGATAGAGGTCTACAAAATTATGAGGGGCATAGACAGAGTGGATAGTCAGAGGCTTTTCCTCAGGGTAGAGGAGTCAATTACTAGGGGGCATAGGTTTAAGGTGTGGGAGGCAAGTTTAGAGGAGATGTACGAGGCAAGTTTTTTACACAGAGGGTAGTGGGTGCCTCGAACTCGCTGCCGGAGGAGGTGGTGGAAGCAGGGACGATAGTGACATTTAAGTGGCATCTTGACAAAGACATGAATAGGATGGGAATAGAGGGATACGGACCCAGAAAGTGCAGAAGATTTTCCTGAAGAAGGAGCCGTGCTCCGAAAGCTCGTGTTTGAAACAAACCTGTTGGACTTTAACCTGGTGTTGTAAGACTTCCTACCTGCATCAATCATCTTTGTGACCTCTTCGAAAAACTCTGTCAAGTTAGTGAGACATGACCTCCCCTTCACAAAACCATGCTTTCTCTCACTAATACATCTATTTGCTTCCAAATGGGAGTAGATCCTGTCTCGAAGAATTCTCTCCAGTAATTTCCCTACCACTGACATAAGGCTCACCGGTCTGTCGTTCCCTGGATTATCCTTGCGACCCTTCTTAAACAAAGGAACAACATTGGTTATTCTCCAGTCCTCCGGGACATCACCTGAAGACAGTGAGGATCCAAAGATTTCTGTCAAGGCTTCAGCAATTTCCTCTCTAACCTCCTTCAGTATTCTGGGGTAGATCCCATCAGTCCCTGGGGACTTATCTACCTTAATATTTTTTAAGACGCCCAACACCTCGTCTTTTTGGATCTCAATGTGACCCAGGCTATCTACACACCCTTCTCCAGACTCAACATCCACCAATTCCTTCTCTTTGGTGAATACTGATGCAAAGTATTCATTTAGTACCTCACTCATTTCTTCTGGCTCCACACATAGATTCCATTGCCTATCCTTTAGTGGGCCAACCCTTTCCAACTCTCTTGCTTTTTATGCATGTGTAAAAAGTCTTGGGATTTTCCTTAACCCTATTTGCCAATGACTTTTCGTGACCTCTTCTGGCCCTCCTGACTCCTTGCTTAAGTTCCTTCCTGCTTTCCTTATATTCCACACAGGCTTTGTCTGCTCCCTTCTAGCCCTGTCAAATGCCTCCATTTTTCTTTTTGACGTTATATATCTCTCGTTATCCAATGTTCCCAAAATTTGCCGTATTTATCCTTCTTCCGCACATACCAGGCAACATACCATCCTGGAGTCTCTTTCACATCCACAGAAGTGCCTCTCTGTGCCCCTGACTATAGAGTCCCCTATGACTATTGCCCTCCTGCACCTTGACCCTCCCTGCTGAACATCAGAGCCAGCCATGGTGCCACTGCTCTGGCTGCTGCTGTTTTCCCCTGATAGGCTTCCCCCCCTGACAGTATCCAAAGGGGCATACCTGTTCGAGAGGGGGACAACCACAGGGGATTCCTGCACTGACTGCCTGCCCCTTCTGGTGGTCACCCCTCTCTCTGTCTGCACCTTGGGTGTGACCATATTTATATAACTGCTATCTATGACACTTTCCGCCACCTGCATGCTCCTAAGTGCATCCAACTGCTGCTCCATCCGAACCATGCGGTCTGTGAGGAGCTCCAGTTGGGTGGACGTTCTGCAGATGAGGCCACCCGGGACGCTGGAAGCCTCCCAGACCTGCCACATCTCACAGTCAGAGCACTGCACCCCTCTAATTAATTAGTAAATGAAATTTAAAACTTTAAAAAAAATTTTTTTTAGAACACTTACTGTTAACTATATGTTTTCTAGCACTAGATTTCTACTATAAATGTGAAAGCTAAATACAGTACTCTCCGCTCTCTGACTTAGATACCCCTCTAAATTATAATTAAGTAATTATGTTTAATTAGTTTAACAATGCTTAATTTTTAAATTTAGTGTAGATTCCCAACCAGCCAATCAGGTCACAGCTTTACTGTGATGTCACTTCAGTCCCCCCCCCCTCCCCACCGCCCACACAATTTGAAAAGGAAATAAAAATAAAAATGAATAAAAATCACTTACCTTCCCAGGGTCTCAGATGCTCTCTGTTTCTCTCCCTGCAGATTAAAAGTTACAGGCCAGAAGAAAGAGAGAGAACAAAACAGTAGAGAAAAAGCACCTTCTCCCAATCTGCACCAAATTACCTCACTGCAGCAAATTACCAAGTTCCAAATTCCCACTCTGGATGTGTCTCACTCCGGCTGTGTTTCCTTCACTTTCACAAAGATGAGGGGGAAACACAGACAAGAACAAATGACAGAAAGGGGAATAAGAAAATTGACAGGCAGAGAAATCAAAGGTCAGAATCAAACATGGCCTCAGTGAATGTGAATGGGACAAAGAATGTTTAAAAAGCAAGTGTCAAGGCCTTAATGTGCAGAGCATTCGCAATAAAGTGGATGAATTAATCGCACAAATAAGTTTAAACAGATATGATATAGTCGGGATTATGAGTCATAGCTTCAGGAGATGTGCGAAGCAGGTTTTTAACGCAGAGGGTGGTGAGTGCCTGGAAGGCATTGCCAGGGGAGGTTGTGGAAGCAGATACATTAAAGGCTTTCAAAAGGCATCTTGACAAATACGTAGATAGAATGGCTAGAGAGGGATATGGCACAAGGAAGTGCTGAGGATTTTGGTCAAGGTTGGTATCATGACTGGTACAGGCTTGGAGTGCCTGTTCCTGTGCTGTTGCTCTTTGTTCTTTCTTTGTTCAGAGTGACCAAGGATGGGATTTGAACATCCAGGGGTATTCAGTATTTAAGTAGGACAGACAAAAAGGAAAAGGCAGTGGGGTTGCATTTCATAAGAGGAACTTAACGCAATGGAGAAAAAAAAATATTGGGTGTGATGTAAACACCACATTGCACCTGGCACGGCTCCGGGCGCGGAATAAATAGCGGGTAAGACCAAAATCGAGATTCGCACCGGGCACAAATCAGTTCGCAATTGACCCAGCCCGATGGCGAGTTACGGATCTTGTACAAAGATTGTGAGAATATCATTAACCCTCTTTGCATTCATTTCAACCTCGTTAGCGAAATTGAAGTTGAATGCAGCGGACTCCGGAGTTCCTCCACATCACAGTCTTCAGCCAATACGATTCACTCCACATTATATCAAGAAATGGCTGAAGGCACTGGATATTGCAAAGACCATGGGCCCTACCAATGTTCTGGCAATAGTACTGAAGACTTGTGCTCCAGGACTTGCCATATCCCTAGCCAAGCTGTTCCAGTACAGCTGCAACACTGGCATCTACCCGACAATATAGAAAATTGCCCAGGTGTGTCCTGTACACAAAAAACAGAACAAACCCAACCCAGCCAATTACCGACTTATCAGTCCACGCTCCATCATCAGCAAAGTGATGGAAGGGGTCATCAACAGTGCTACCAAGCGGCACTTATTCAGCAATTACCTGCTCACGGATGCAAAGTTTTGGTTCCGTCAGGATCATTCAGCTGTTGACCTCAGGTTCAAACACAGACAAAAGAGCTGAATTCCAGAGGTGAGGTGAGAGTGACTGTCCTTGACATCAAGGCAGCATTTGACTGAGTAACAAGGCAGCATCAAGAGCCCAAGCAAAACTGGAGTCAATGGGAATCAGGGGGAAAACTCTCCATTGGTTGGAGTCATACTTTTTAAAAATAAATTTAGAGTACCCAATTAATTTTTTCCAATTAAGGGACAATTTAGTGCGGCCAATCCACCTACCCTGCACATCTACGGGTTGTGGGGACAAACCCCACACAGACACAGGGAGAATGCGCAAACTCCACACGGACAATGGCCCAAAGCCGGGATCGAACCTGGGACCTTGGCGCCGTGAGGCAGCAATGCTAACCACTGCGCCATTGTGCTGCCCTAGATTGGAGTCATACCTGGCACAAAGGAAAATGGTTGTGGTGGCTGGAGGTCAATCATCTCAGCTCCAGGACATCCTGGAGTTCCTCAGGGTAGTACATGAGGCCCAACCATCTCCAGCTGCTTCAACAAGGACCTCCTTCCATCATCAGATCAGAAGAGGAATGTTTGCGGATGATAGCACAATGTTCAGTGCCATTCGTAATTCCTCAGATAATTAAGTAGTTAATTTCCAAATGCAGCAAGAGCTGGACAATATCCAGGCTTGAGCTGACAAGTGGCGAATTACATTCACTCTGCACAAGTGCCAGACAATTACCATCTCCAATAAGAGAGGATCTAACCACCGCCTCTTGACATTCATAGAATTTACAGTGCAGAAGGAGGCCATTCAGCCCATCGAGTCTGAACAGGCTCTTGGAAAGAGCACCCTACCCAAGGTCAACAACTCCACCCTATCCCCATAACCCAGTAACCCCACCCAACACTAAGGGCAATTTTGGACACTAAGGGCAATTTATCATGGCCAATCCACCTAACTTGCACATCTTTGGACTGTGGGAGGAAACCGGAGCACCCGGAGGAAACCCACGCACACACGGGGAGGATGTGCAGACTCCGCACAGACAGTGACCCAAGCCGGAATTGAACCTGGGACCCTGGAGCTGTGAAGCGATTATGCTATCCACAATGCTACCGTGCTGCCATTCAATAGCACTACCATCGCTGAATCCCCCGCAATCAACATCCTGGGGGGGTTACCATTGATCAGAAACTGAACTGGACTAGCCAAATTAATATTGTGGTCACCAGAGCAGGTCAAAGGCTATGGATCCTATGGCGAGGAACTCATCTCCTGACCCCCCAAAGCCTGTCCACCATCGACAAGGCACAAGTCAGGAGTGTAATGGAATACTCCCCACTTGACTGGATGAGAGCAGCTCCAATAGCACTCAAGAAGCTCAACACCCACTTGATTGCTCATCCTTCCACAAACATTCAAATCTTCCACCACCGACAAACAGTGGCAGCCATGTTTATTATCTACAAGATGCACTGCATTAACTCGCCAAGGTTCCTTAGGCCGTACTGACCAAACCCACAACCACTACATTCTAGATGGACAAGAGCAGTAGATACCTGGGAACCCCATAACTTGTAAGTTGCCCTCCAAATCACTCATCACCCTGACTTGTAAATATATCGCTGTTCCTTGTCGCTGGACCAAATTCCTGGACCACCCCCCTGAACAGCACTGTGGGTGTACCTACACTTCCAGACTGCAGAGGTTGAAGAATGGCAGCTCACCACCATCTTTTAAAGAGCAACTAGGGATTGGCAATAAATGCTGGTCTAGCCAGCGAAGCCCACATCCCGTAAATGAACAAAAAAACAAATTAACCAGCTCCACAGTGAGAAATCACATGAGTATCGTTTAGTACTCCTTTTTAAAAACATGAAGCTGGCGCAATGGTGCAGAGGGGAACTGAGGCAGTGAGTAGCCATTTCCAAATTCCAGCATGCAGCTCAAGGGCACCAGCAGGGTCGGTGGGTCAGGCTTGGGTAAGGGGCTGAATCATTCCAGTTTGGAGGTCACCCCGTTCCAGGGGCATGGGGCGGGGGGGGGGGGGGGGGGGGGGGGGGTGAATGGAGCTGAAGGGTCTAGTGAGGGGCTTTGCATTTGTGAGGATATCTTTAAATATTATACGTACCCATAACAGGGGCAACCACAGCTGCAGCCTGTCTGCCTACACTTCCAGGATAGAACCGTGCTGTGGTTTCAATGTTAAAGTCAATTTCACCACCTTTGACTGTGCCGAGCCTCTAGCTTCACAGCTGAAGGCCATTTCAAATGAGCCTTGTTAGTTGTGAGAGCACTTCACACTCCTCAACACTCAAATGCCTCCTCGAGGACACACAAGCCATGTCTCAGAGGATGATTAATGTACAGCATTTCAATAAAACTTTGAAGCCTGAAGAGTATGCTTGAACTCTGGGAGCGTCAGCACCATTGTTACAGCTGCCAACAAACAAACACGAAAGAGTTGGGCTTCAGTACAGCCGTTGCTGGTGGCCACCAAGGTGGCCAGACATTGGAAAAGGCAGCAGCGTCAACGCAGGCTGGAGGTGGAACCACAGGTGCCAGGGGCTGCCGCACACACTGAAGGTTCACTTGTGGTTTTAAACATTGGGAAATAGGCCCCATGGCTGCTGAGGGAGAGAAAGAGGGGAGGTCATGTTCCCAGAGGCGGGACAGTGGGCCGCTGGTCCAGCTGCTGGCAAGGCTTGATGGGGTATCTGCTAGGGCAGGGGGGGGGGGGGGGGGGGGTGAGGGGGGGAAGTAGTAGGCATGACCAGCAGATGGGCTGTGGGGTTGGGAAACCCCCCCCCCAGGACCAGTGTATCCAGGCATAGACCACCATTGGCACCGCCTGCCAGGCAGTCACCTTGCTGCACACCACACTGAGCGCCCACCATGGCGCAGAGTGACACCGGCCGTATGGGTGCCCCCACCCCACCAACCCTGCACCCCAACCCTCCAGCCCACCAACCGCCCCCCCTACAACTGGGCATCACCTACCGGCGACCCATCCAAGGGCAACGCCCACTGTACCCCCGACAGGAGGAAGCCAGACAGGGGTCGCAGAGCGCATTTCTGGCATGGGTCGGGCCAGCCACCAGTAACCCTGCCGTCAGGGATGGGTGCTGGGGCCAGGCACCGAAGGGTCATAGGTGCGGTGCAGAGTGCCAGGGGAACGGCGTTGGATGGGTGTGGGGATGAGGAGAGGGAGGGGTGACATGCAGGAGAAGGAGTTGCAGGACAAGTTGGGGTAATTGTGTAGCCCGTTGGACCTGGTTGGGCACAGGCGTACGCATGCCATTCACCCCTGCAGACATAGACTTTTGAATTCAACCAGGAATGGTGGCCTTCATCCTAGTCGTCGCAGCCTTGAGAATGCCCTGAGGCTGTACGAGCTGGAGCTGCACAAGGAAGACCCTGCAGCAGTGGAACCTGCCCCAGATGAACAGGAGCCAGCCAGTGAGGATGAAGGGCCGTCCGCCCAACAGGCCGAGGAGAAGGTGGGAAAGTGGCTCCGCATCAGACCTCATGTGCTCTGGCAGTGCATATCCTTCAAGGACCTTCCGGAAAGGGCATGCCGTTGAAAATTCCGGCTGAGCAAGGGACCATACAGCATATCTGCCGAATCATGGTGCACTGAGCATTGCGGAGGTATGGGGGGAGGACATCTGTTCCCAGTGGACATCAAGGTGATGGCCGCCCTGAACCTTTCTGCCACAGGGTCCTTCCAGGCGCTGAATGGGTACCTGTCAAGGATCACACAGACCTCGGTGCACAGGTGTATCCACGCCATCAAGAAGGCCCAATATGCCAGGTCGGCACAATAAATCAGTTTCAATGTGGACTGAGCCCGCCAGGATGCCCGGGCAGCGGGTTTGCAGCCACCGCCGAGATGTCCCAGGTCCAGGGGGTGATCGACGCGATGCATTTCCCCCTGTGAGCATTGGCCCATGATGGGCTGGTCTTCACAAACCAAAAGGGATTCCACATGCAGCTGGTGTGTGACCATGTGATGCACATCATGTACGTCTGCGCCCGATACCCAGGCAGTGTAAATGATGCCTTTATCCTGGCACACTCGATGATTCCTGACACCTTTAAGGTGCTCCCCAGGTGATGGGTTAGCTCTTGGGTGACAGGGGTTATCCGCTGCAGTCATGGCATATGATGCCTATCCGGAGGCCACATGCCAATATGGAAACTCTCTAAAACCGTCGTGCCAACCCATGCAGCAACCAGGGGCGTAATCGGGTGGTGCACCTGCATCCTGAAGATGTGGTTCAGGTGCCTGGACCGCTCTGGAGGGGCCCTCCAGTGTGGCGCTAGGAGAGTCACCCACATCGTGGTGGCCTGCTGCATCCTCTACAACATCGCACAGCAGAGGGGCAACGTGCTGGAGGAGGGTGATGAACGGCAGGCCTTGTCAGATGAGGAGGATATGGAGGAGGGCCAGGATGGGCAGGGCATGGGGCCCGGGGGGGACAGGCGGCCGCACAACGTGTATGCCAGGGCCAATATGCATGGGACTCTCCAATCGCCTCCAGATTCACCGAATAGGAGGCCTGGTGGGCAGCACGAGCAGCAGGGGTGGGAGGGGCAGGGTACCTGGGCAATATGCGGTGTCTGACCTCGTGGGCCCAGCCCGTGCCATGGAGGCGGCCTGCTGCAATTGCCGCTCTGTGACCTGGGTAATTTTGGTGGCTGTCCTCTCAAGCAACTGGGCCTGGATGGGCTTGGCAATCATTCAGTGTCCCAGATCTCTTGGTGCTGTTCATCCACCAGATTTGCCAGGTATAGGAATGAGGGTGGAGTTTTATGTGCTGTGGCGTTCCAGCACCTGCCCTGCAGGAGTCGCCAGCATGAGCTCCTTCCTTAGGGTGCCAGTTGACCTCTGGACTATTCTTTGGGATGTGATGCAACTGGAGCGAACTCCTGGGGCTCTCCAACCACCTGGCACTGCCAGTTCTGGAGGCCTGCTCTTGTCTCGACCTGGCAGAGGCGGGGGGGGGCCATAAACCATTGTGACTGGGTCAAGCTCGGGAGTGCAATGCAATTTATAGGTGGCCCTGGTGCATAGCTGCCTGTGACAGGGCGACCCTGTCTGTGCTTCAGCCAACACCTACACAGAGTGCCCTAGGCCTTGGACATCCTGACCCATGGCCAATACCTTAACCCCCAAGGCCTCCACTGTGGATGTTACCCATGCGGTATTTTCCATGTTGGACACCTCCAACTGCACCTGCAGGTGGTGGATGGTGCATGTGGTCCCCGGCTTTGTGTCTGCATCTTCATTATCGATGGGACAGCCCTTCCAGAAGCTCGAGATCCGTCTGGATGGTAGCTGTCCCTGGTGTCGGATCCCTTCCGACCGTCTGCCCCCTTGGGGATTCTCATATCCACCTGCTGTACCGCTGCATGTTTGTGGTGCGCACCAGAGGGAACACAAGTTCAAGGTGAGGGGCTGGAGGTTTAGGGGGGATTTGAGGAAAAACATTTTTACCCAGAGGGTGGTGGTGGTGCACTGCCTAGGAGGGTGGTAGAGGCGGGATGGCTTACATCCTTTAAAAAGTTCCAGGATGATAACTTGATACGTCATAACATTCAAGACTATGGGCCAAGTGCTGGCAAATGGGATTAGATGTGCAGGTTCTGTGTTTTTCATGCATTGCTGCAGACTCGATGGGCCGAAGGGCCTCTTCTGCACTGTATTTTTCTGTGGTTTTGTGCCCCAAGAGCCTCTTCACTAACATGCCCAACCGAGGTGAGTGTCTCTGGGATGGTGGAAGGTGTTGATGTGACAGAAAGTCAGTGTCATCCCCAGACTGGTGCCCTGAGGTGTCTCGGGCTGAGGTTAGGGACTCCCTTCACTATCCGTTGCCGACTCCTCACTGGAATCCGCTTGTGGTTGGGGGCAGGAGACACCAGAAGGGCCCACCTCATAACCAGGTGATCCTGCAAGACGCAAGACATGACGCATGATTGGATCGCGGGTTGAGGTGGTGGATGATGTGGACGTCGTGGTGTGGTCTGAGCGTAGTGAGGGGTTGGTATGAGGATCATGTTTCACTTGTCAGAAGGACGCCACAATTCAGCAGGGGCTCACTTGGTTGTCTGATGCCAACTTCCACCTTGGTGCCTGCCCTTTCTCTGGGCCAACTGACCAGGTTGAGTGCCCTCTGCTCTGTGACAGTGAGGGGTGCAGGTCTGGCAGTCACCCTCAGGCCTTCTCTCTCTCTCTGGTTATGCACCGCCTTCTCCTGGGAGGGGTGGGGGGGCAGGGGAGATTGAAAGCGCACAGTGTTCGGCAGTCGGATGCCTTTAGCACAGTGGGTGGGCAGCTGATAGCCTTTTTGAGCAGGACACCCGGCCATGGTACTGGCATGTGCGGCAGGGTGGTGAGAGTGCATACTGCTAGCGAGTGGGGTTTGGTTGTCCTCCAGCTTGTGGGGGGGGGGGGGGGGGGGGGGGTTTACGGGTGTATGGGATGAGGGTTGATGCCAGGGGCATGGTGCTGGTTACTCACCCTGGTCGCCCTGAGGTTATGCTGCTTCTTCCTGCACTGCTGTCCAGTCCTCGTGATGGTGCCCACGGTGCTCATGGCCTCTGCCACCTGAGCCCAGGCCTGCTCTATGGCAGCCTCCTTCCCACCCTGGGGAACAGTGTGGCCTGCCTCTCCTCCATGGCATCCAGCAGGGTCTCAAACTCTGCATCCACAAAGACCATCCCAGCATTTACCCTGTCAAACCCCTTAACAATCCGATATGTTTCAATGAGATCACCTCTCATTCTTCTAAATTCCAATGAGTATAAAATATTTATTGGAAAACAGTGGCAGGATTGAACAGAGTCACAATGGGTTTACGAAAGGGAAATCATGCTTTGCAAATCTACTGGAATTCGTCAAGGATGTAACTAGTAGAATTGATGAGGGGGGAACCAGAAAGTCAGAAGACTTTCAGCAAGGTCACACCTAAGAGATTAGCATGTAAACTTAATGAATTTGGGATTGAGAATAGTGCATTGAGGTGGTCAGAAAACTGGTTGGTAGACAGGAAATAAGTGAGTCTTTTTCCAAATGACAGGCGATGACTAGTGGAGTACTGCAGGAATTGGTGCTGGGGCCCCAGCTATTGACAATATATTTTAATGATTTAGATATTGGAATGAAATGTAATATCTCCAGATTTGCAAATGAATCAAAGCTTGGTGGGAGGGTGTGCAATGAGGAGGATGCAGAGATCCTTCAGTGTGATTTGGACAAGTTGTGTGAGTGGGAAAATGAAGGGCAGATGTAGGATAGTGTGGAGTTATCCACTTTGGTAGGAAAAACAGGAGACACACTATTATCTGAATGGCTATAGACAGAGAGGAGGATGAACAACACAAACTAGGTGTCCTTGTACACCAGCCGTTGAAGGGAAGCATGCAGGTGCAGCAGGCAGTAAAGAAGGCAAATGGCATGTTGTCCTTATAACGAGAGGATTTGAATACAGGAGCAGTGATTTCTTGCTGTAATTATACATGCCCTTGTTGGGACCACACCTTGAATGTGCAGTTTTGGTCTCCTTGGCTGAGGAAGGATTTTCTTGCTCTCAAGGGAGTGGAGTGAAAGTTTACCAGGCTGATTCCTGGATGATACATGAGGAGAGATTGTGTCAGTTAGGGTTAAATTTGCAGGAGTTCAGAAGAATGAGGGAGGGGATCTCATGGAAACCTATAAAATTCTAACAGGACTAGTCAGAGTAGATGCAAAAAGGATATTCCCAATGGTGGGGGAGTCCAGAACCAAGGTTCACAGTCCATTTAGGACAGAAATTAGGAGATAGTTCTATCAGAGATGAGGAGATAGACTATATGGAATTCATTACAATTGAAAGTAGTTGAGACCAAAACATATGCTTCAAGAAGGAGTTAGGTATAGCACTTGGGGCTAAAGGGATCAAAGAATATGGAGTGAAGCGGGAATAGATTGCTGAGTCAGATGTTCATTCATTGTCATCATAAATGGCGGAGCAGACTCGAGGGGCCAAATGACCTCCTCCTGCTCCTATTTTCTATGTTTCTCTGAATCTGAATTGGAGCTCCAATTCCATATTCTTGCCATCGTCAAGATCACCTATTTCCACCTCTGTAAAACTGCCTTATCTCCACCCCTTTATCAGGGCATCTGCTGTTGAAACGCTCAATCGTGCCTTTGTTATCACCTGTCTTGACTATTCGAAAGCTCTCCTGGCCAGCCCATCACCTGGCACCCTCCAAAAACTGAAGATCGTTCTAAACCTGCTTTCTGTCTCCTAACGCTAACCGATTTCCCCTATGCTTTCTGTATTGGATTCTGGTCCATCAACTTAACAATCTTTTTCCTTGTGTTCAAATCCTGCGTGGCCACTCCCTATCTTGTCATATGTATGATTCGATGATTCGTGAGCAGAGTACAGTATAAAGACTGGCACAAATTAGTTGGACTGATTGGCTTTATTCTATGCAGTTCCACCTCTTTAGCATGTTTCCCACAGAATTCCAATGGATTACTCTGTCATTTCAGTGGAATTTCCATAGTGTCCTCTCTCTCAGTCCCACAGAATACCAATGGATCACTGTCTGTCATTCCAGTGGAATTCCAACGGATTATTCGCTATTCTTCCCGCAGAATCCCAATGGATTACTCTCTATCAACACCACCCAGTCTTGTTTTCTAATCATATACGTTATTTATAAAATTTGTAAAAATACATGACAAAACACTTCAAACTGAATCATGCAGAAACTACGATGGAATTCAACTTGTCTTAATATAATTTCAATACCTTTAATATTCAAAGTATACAAGCTGTATGCCTGACATGCAATGTACATTGTGGAATCCCTTCAGCCAGTCACTCCAATACATCAATCTGCTTCTCTTTCATCGCACACATTCACTTGCCATTGCATGGGAATCCAATAAAGCTAATCTCCTTCTCGTTCACACTGAGAATCCCAATGGAGTAAATTCACTTCCATTGTACAGAATTCCAACTTCATAAATTCTTTTCCATTTTATAGAATTTGTTACGCCTCTGTCAGACATTTTTACTCTTAAAAATCAGTGAGGAATATGGACCATTTCCCTTGACTTGGGGGGGGGGGGGTTGGTGTGGGGGGGGGGGGGGGGAGGCATCAGTTGACTTTGTTTTGTGTTTTCGGTGCAGTCAAGGGGCTGGATTCTCCGTTTCTGAGACTAGGTGTTGACACCGGGACTTCCATGACAGCAAAACTAGTGCTGCACCGGGACCGATTCAGCGACTGTTAAGGGGCTAGCACTGGCGCCACGTGGATTCACCGGATTTACAATTGACACTCAGGAAGATGACAAGCTGCATCCGCATTTACACACTTCACTCAAGCTCCACGATCCGAACCGTCTTGCAGTGCCATAAAAAACTGCACAACGTCCTCAGGGCCGCCAGGATGAATAGACAGCACTGTGCTCCTGGCACCAACCCCGTCCTACACATCCATAACCCCCCACCCCCAGGACGGCGGCCGAACCCCCACACTGCACCACATGCCGACACCAATATTGGCCGCCATGACTTGGTGCCCTGGTTACTGAAGCCACCCACCCCCTGGGCTGCATGCATCGGGCTGTCTAACATTGGGTGTTTTCAGTTTCTCCCCCCCAGGAAAAGGCCGCTCATAACCGCAGAGAGCTGAAGAAGTTGAGAGGGGTACTGCCAGACCTGTGGCCCCTCACCGCAGCAGAGCAACAAGCCCTGAATGTTCCGAGGAAAGGGAAGTCACCGGGGTGGATATCGGCATCGGGCGAGCATGTGAGTCCCTGCTGAGTTGCGGTTCCCCGTGACACGTGTGTCAACCCCCTCCCCCCACAACATCACCTTCACCCCCCCACACCGCCCCACTCTCACTCGGACACCATCCCCGCCACACCACCCTCACTCCCATACTGCTTTCCCCCAGAGGCCTGATTATGCCTCTTCTCTTGTGTCTTGCAAGACCTGCTGGTGATGGGGCGGGTCCTTCTGTTTTCCCCTATCCCATTTACCCGTGTGCTGAGCAGCAGTGATGACACCGACACGGAGGGGACCGATATGCCTGAAACCAGGATACCCCGGAGCTCGAGTCTGATGTTGACACTGATTTCCCACCACAGCTGTCTCCAACACCCTCCAGCATCCCAGAGACACTCACCTTGGTTGGGCACTTTAGTGAAAATGCTCCGAGGACACTTTCTGGTGCACACCACACAAATGTTCCCGTACATCAGATGGAGGTACGAACTCCATAGGGGGTGGACGGTCGGAGGGTGGGCCAACCCCAGGGACTAGCTGCTGTCCAGCTGGGTTTTGGACAGTTCCATCGATCGTGGAGATGCAGTCACAGAGCCAGGGACTACATGAGGAGTTGCCAGCGAGCATCCTGCACCAGTAGGTTCAGCTGGAAGAGTCAAACTGTGTGTAGCAACAGAAGCTCGTGCCGACCATGCATGCCACCCAGTCTAACACTGCACAGGTGGCATCCACAGTGGAGTCGTTGGGGGTGAGGATTTTGGCTATGAATCAGCATGTCCAAAGCCTGGAGTATTCTATGCTCCAGGACAGGTCCAAGACAGGGCAGCCCTCTCACAGGAAGCCATATGCCAGAGCCACCTGGAAATTGCAGCAACACTCCTGAGCATGCTCCAGTTACAGCGGGCCATGGTTGGGAACATCGGCAGCATTATCCAGGCTCTGACTGAATTGGAACAGATGCAGAGTGTGGTGGCCCAGTCCCAGAGGGAGATGGCACAGTCATTAGCTGATGTGGCACAGACCAAAAGGTGGTGGCACAGTCACAGCGTGATGTGGTGTAATCCAAGACAGAGGTGGTCCACTGCCTGTGCTCCATGGCCATGAGCATGCAGACCCTGGCCAAGACGGCAGCGGGCTGCAGGCTGGCAAGTCATGCTACAGTTAGATAAAACCTTGGTAAGGCCGCACTTGGAATATTGCACACAATTCTGGTCACCACACTACTAGAAGGATGCGGAGGCTTTCGAGAGGGTGCAGAGGAGGTTTACCAGGATGTTGCCTGGTATGGAGGGTGTTAAATATGTGGATAGGCTCGGACTGTTTTCATTAGAACAATAGAGATTGAGGAATGACCTAATAGAGGTCTACAAAGATTATGAGGGGCATGGATAGAGTGGATGGGCAGGCACTCTTTCCCAGATTGGACGGGTCAGTCTCCAGGGGGCATAAGTTTCAGGTCCATGGGGCAATGCTTAGAGGAGATGTGCGAGGCAGGTTATTAATGCAGAGGGTGATGAGTGCCTGGAACACGTTGCCAAGGGAGGTTGTGAAAGCAGATACATTAACAACGTTCAAAAGGCATCTTGACAAACACATGGATAGAATGGGTATCGAGGGATATGGCACAAGGAAGTGCTGAGGGTTTTTGAAAAGTTTAATATCATGATCAGTACAGGCTTGGAGGGCCGAAAGGCCTGTTCCTGTGCTGTATTGTTCTTTGTACTTTGTCCTGTGACTGGCACGGCCTGCTGGCGGGGGACCCTCAGGTGTTAGGTCCTCTAACACCGCCATCCCTTGGAGCAGCCTGGGAGCCAACGGGCATCCCGAGGGAGGAGGAGATGATGGGCGCCGTGCCAGTGGCTCCCCCAGGGGAGGTGATATCTGGATGGCAGCGGGCAGAACAGGGCTGGAATCACAGCAGGCTAGCTCCACTCCTGCTGTACTGTCTGGGGACCCACCTAGATGTAGCATTAGGGCCCATAAGGCCAGAAAGCTAGACACTAATTAAATTGGCACAGATGCAGGGCACAGTTTAGTGATGGGGATAGGGCACATTGAGCCTCTGGAAATAATTGCTGGTTGTCATTGACAACTAATAAATTTCTTTAATAATGACTCATGGGGCGGGATTCTCTAATACTGGGGCTATGCCCCCATGCTGGCGTGAAAACCGCACCAACGACTCCGGCGTCAAAGGCCCCGAAAGTGAGGAATTCTCCCCTTTCTAGGGGGCTCGGTTGCCACCGGAGCCATCCCTGCAGCTCCAACCGGTGCAGAACGGCCTGCTCGAGTCCACGCATGCACGGAACGGCCGGCGTTTTTCCAGACATGCGCAGGGGTTCCATTCAATATGGCGGAGCCCTACAGGAGCCGGGTCGGAGTAAAGTAGGCCCCCACGGAACCAGCCTGCCCACCGATCGGTCGGCCCCAATCGCGGGCCAGGCCACCGTGGGGGCCCCCCACCCCCCTCCAGGACGGCCCCCGTGTGGGAGGTGAGTAACCCACGCCGGCGGAACTCAGCCAAACTCGTCGGCCACTCGGCCCATCAGGGCCCGGAGAATCGCCGGGGGGCCGCTGTCACCGGTCCCCGACCGGCATGGTGGCGATCCCGCGGGCACCCAAAAACCGGCGCCGGAGAATAGGGAAGCCTCGCGCTCCCCTGGGGATTCTCCGACCCGGTGCTGGGTCGGAGAATCCTGGCCATGATGTTTCAGACTTTTGTGGAGAAGCTGCACATAGTCAGTTTTTACTCAATAGAATTTCATGGAATCAGAGAATGGCAGAAAACAGAAGGCATTCAGCCCATCATGCATGTGACTGCTCTTTAGAGAGCCATCCATTTCAGAAGATCGTAAGACATGGGAACAGAATTAGGCCACTCGGTCCATCAAGTCTGCCCCGCCATTCAATCATAACAAAGAACAAAGAACAAAGAAAATTGCAGCACAGGAACAGGCCCTTCGGCCCTCCTAGCCTGCGCCGATCCAGATCCTTTATCTAAACCTGTTGCCTATTTTCCAAGGTCTACTTCTCTCTGTTCCCCACCCGTTCATATATCTGTCCAGATGCATCTTAAATTATGCTATTGAACCCGCCTCTACTACCTCCGCTGGCAAAGCATTCCAGGCACCCACCACCCTCTGCGTAAAAAACTTTCTACGCACATCTCCATTAAACTTTTCCCCTCTCACCTTGAAATCGTGACCCCTTGTAATTAACACCCCCACTCTTGGTAAAAGCTTGTTGCTATCCACCCTGTCCATACCTCTCATAATTTTGTAGACCTCAATCAGGTCTCCCCTCAACCTCCGTCTTTCCAATGAAAACAATCCTAATCTACTCAACCTTTCTTCATAGATACCACCCTCCTCTGCACACTCTCTAAAGCATCCACATCCTTCTGGTAATGTGGCGACCAGAACTGCACGCAGTATTCCAAATGTGGCCTAACCAAAGTCCGATACAACTGTAACATGACCTGCCGACTCTTGTACTCAATACCCCGTCCGATGAAGACAAGCATGCTGTATGCCTTCTTGACCACTCTATCGACCTTCAGGGTACAATGAACCTGAACTCCCAGATCTCTCTGTACATCAATTTTCCCCAGGACTCTTCCATTGACCATATAATCTGCTCTTGAGTTAGATCTTCCAAAATGCATCACCTCGCATTTGCCTAGATTGAACTCCATCTGCCATTTCTCTGCCCAACTCTCCAATCTATCTATATTTTGCTGCATTCTCTGACAGTCCGCCTCACTATCTGCAACTCCACCAATCTTAGTATCATCTGCAAACTTGCTCATCAGACCACTTATTCCTTCGTCCAGATCATTTATGTATATCACAAACAACAGTGGTCCGAGTACGGATCCCTGTGGAACACCACTAGTCACCTTTCTCCATTTTGAGACAGTCCCTTCCACCACTACTCTCTGTCTCCTGTTGCCCAGCCAGTTCTTTATCCATCTAGCTAGTACACCCTGAACCCCATACGACTTCACTTTTTCCATCATTGCTGATATTTTTCGCATCCCCATATCCCTGATACCCTTATTAATCAATAACCTATCCATCTCTGTCTTAAACACACTCAGTGATCTAGCCTCCACAGCCTTCTGCGGCAAAGAGTTCCATAGATTCACCATCCTCTGGCTGAAGAAATTCCTCTTCATCTCTGTTTTATAGGATCGTTCCTTCAGTCTGGTTCCAGTTTTTCCTACTAGTTGAAACATCCTCTCCACGTCTAGTCTATCCAGGCCTCTCAGAATCCTGTAAGTTTCAATAAGATCACCCCTCATCCTTCGAAACTCCAAAGAGTACAGATCCAGAGTGTTCAACTGTTCTTCAGACGACAAGATCTTCATTCCAGGGATCATTCTTGTCATCGAATTTAATCATAGAATTTACAGTGCAGAAGGAGGCCACTCGGCCCATGGAGCCTGCACCGGCCCTTGGAAAGAGCACCCCACTCAAGCTCACGTCTCCACCCTAGCCCCGTAACCCAGTAACCTCACCCACCCTTTTTGGACACTAAGAGCAATTTAGCATGGCCAATCCACCTAACCCGCACATCTTTGGACTGTGGGAGGAAACTGGAGCACCCGGAGGAAACCTAAGCAGACACAGGGAGAACGTGCAGACTCTGCACAGGCAGTGACCCAAGCCGAGAATCGAACCTGAGACCCTGGAGTTGTGAAACAACTGTGCTAACCACTGTGCTACCTTCTGGATCTTTCCAAGGCCAGCACATTCTTCCTTCGATACGGGGCCCAAAACTACTCACAGTACTCCACATGGGGTCTGACCAGAGCCTCAGAAGTACGTCCCTGCTCTTTATTCTAGCCCTCTCAACATGAATGCCAACATTGCATTTGCCTTCCTAACTGCCGACTGAACCTGTAGGTTTACATTAAGAAAATCGTGAACAAGGACTCCGAGGTCCCTTTGTGCTTTTGATTCCCTATGCATTTCCCGATTTAGAAAATAGTCTCCATTCCTCCTTCCAAAGTGCATAACCTCAGACCTCACCACATTGTATTACATCTGCCACTTCTTTGCCCACTCTCCTAGCCTGTACAAATCCTCTGCAGCCCCTTTGCTTCCTCAATACTACCTGTCCCTCTACAGATCTTTGTATCATCTGCAAACTTAGCAACAGTGCTTTCGGCAAAATCCTAGCCAAAAGGCTAGAAGACTGTGTACCTGAGGTGGTCACAGAGGACCAGACGGGCTTTGTCAAAGGTAGACAGCTGACCGCGAACATCAGGCGCCTGCTGAACGTGATAATGACCCCCTCCGGGGAGAGAACACAAGAGGTGATCGTCTCCCTGGACGCAGAAAAGGCCTTCGACAGAGTCAAGTGGAAATACCTCTTAGAGGTACTGGAGCGGTTCGGGCTTGGAACAGGGTTCACCGCTTGGGTAAAGCTCCTGTACAACGCTCCCATGGCGAGTGTACAGACCAACAATACCAACTCCCAATACTTCCAGCTGCACAGGGGCACCAGACAAGGATGGCCACTGTCCCCGCTGCTGTTCGCACTAGCAATTGAACCGCTAGCAATCGCGCTCAGGGCAGCAAAAAATTGGAGGGGGATCCGAAGGGGAGGTAGAGAGCACAGAGTCTCACTCTATGCGGATGATCTGCTCCTCTATATCTCGGACCCACAAAGCAGCATAGACGGAATCATCGCGCTCCTGAAAGAGTTTGGAGCCTTCTCGGGCTACAAACTCAACATGAGCAAAAGTGAGATCTTCCCAGTACACCCGCAAGGGGGGGGGGGGGGGGGGGGGGGGGGCAGCACTAAAGGGGCAGCCGTTCAAACAAGCCCGACATAAATTCCGCTACCTGGGGATCCAAATAGCCCATGACTGGAAAGGGATCCACAAATGGAACCTCACCAGCCTGACGGAGGAAGTTAAAAAGGACCTGCAAAGATGGAACACACTCCCGCTCTCCCTCGCGGGGAGAGTTCAGACGATCAAAATGAACGTACTGCCCAGGCTCCTCTTCCTGTTTAGATCCATTCCGATCTACATCCCCAAGGCCTTTTTCAAAGCGCTGGACAAACTCATCATGGCGTTCGTATGGGGGGGTAAAAATGCTAGGATCCCAAAGAAGGTCTTACAAAAAACAAAAACCAGGGGAGGGTTAGCCCTCCCGAATCTACAATTCTACCACTGGGCAGCAACAGCCGAGCGAGTAAGGGGATGGATCCAGGAGCCAGAAGCTGAGTGGGTGCGTGCGGAGGAGGCCTCCTGCATGGGAACCTCCCTCCGGGCCCTCGCCACGGCAGCACTCCCATCCCCACCCAAAAAACACTCCAGCAGCCCAGTGGTGACAGCCACCCTCCAATTCTGGAACCAACTGCGGCAGCAACTTGGCCTGACCAAAATGTCGAACAGGGCTCCCATCTGCAACAACCATAGGTTCAAACCAGCACTGACCGACGCCACCTTCAAAAGGTGGAGGCAGGACGGGGGGACACTGACAGTCAGGGACCTATACACGGACGACAGGATCGCAACACTGGACGAACTGACAGAGAAATTTCAGCTAGCTGGGGGGAACGAGCTACGGTACCTGCAGCTCAAAAACTTCCTACGAAAGGAGACAAGGACGTACCCACAACCGCCACGACAGACACTACTGGAAGACCTACTGGACGCAAGTATCCTAGAGAAAGGGAACTGTAGTGACATGTATGACCGACTGGTAGATAGGGACGACACCGTACTGGACGCAACAAGGAGGAAATGGGAGGACGACCTGGGGATGGAGATCGGGTGGGGACTCTGGAGCGAAGCACTGCATAGGGTCAACTCCACCTCCACGTGCGCAAGGCTCAGCCTGACGCAACTAAAAGTGGTACATAGAGCCCACTTAACAAGAACCCGTATGAGTAGGTTCTTCCCGGAGGTGGAAGACAGATGTGAACGGTGCCAAAGAGGCCCGGCCAACCACGCCCACATGTTCTGGTCTTGCCCCAGACTCGTGGAGTACTGGACAGCCTTCTTCGAGGTTATGTCCAAAGTGGTGGGAGTGAGGGTGGAGCCATGCCCGATAGTGGCGGTCTTCGGGGTTTCAGAACAGCCAGATCTATTCCTGGGGAGGAGGGCGGACGCCCTTGCCTTTGCCTCCCTGATCGCCCGCCGTAGAATCCTGTTTGGCTGGCGGTCAGCAGCACCGCCCAGAGCTGCGGACTGGCTGTCCGACCTCTCGGAATCTCTCCAAATGGAGAAAATCAAATTTGCCATCCGAGGGTCGGACGACGGCTTCCACAGAACGTGGGAGCCATTCATGCAACTGTTCCGGGACCTATTTGTGGCCAATGTACAAGAGGAAGAATAGTCGGGGGAAGGTAGCGGGAGGGGGGGGGCTACAGGTTCGTTACGGGGGTTCGATGGCTAGCTAAGGCCCAAAACCAAACTAAATAAACATGTTGAGGGGGGGGGGGGGGGGGGGGGCGCAGTTACTACTACGAAGATGCTTACCTGTAAATATCTATGTTAATTTTTGCGTGTTTGTTTTTTTTTTCTCTCTCCTAACAATTTGTAATTTGTTCAATATAAAATATGAAAACTGAATAAAAACATTTATAAAAAAAAACAGTGCTTTCGGTTCCTTCTTCCAAATCGTTAATGTATATTGTGAAAAGTTGCAGTCCCAGCACTGACCCCTGAGGCATACCAATAGTGACCAGCTACCATCCTGAAAAGTGCCCCTTTATCCTCACTCTCTGTCTTCTGCCAGTCAGTCAATCGTCTATCCATGCCAGCATCTTACCCTTAACACCATGGGCGCATAACTTATTTAACAGTCTCCTGTGTAGAACCTTGTTAAAGACATTCTGGAAGTCGAAATAAATCATGTCCACTGGTTCTCCTTTGTCTAACCTCCTTGTTATCTCCTCAAAGAACTCCAACAGATTTTTCAGACACGACCTCCCCTTGACGTTGCCGTGCTCACTCAGTCCTATTTTGTCATGCACTTCCAAGTACTCCGCGATCTCATCTTTAATAATGGACTCTAAAATCTTACCAAAGTCAGGCTTACCGGCCTATCATTTCCAGCCTTCTGCCTCCCTCCCTTCAGAAACAGCAATCCTGATCACAGAGAACAGTGTCTATGCCCATAACTATACTATCCCCAATTACATCTACATTTCTTTTTTCTCCCCCCCACTTGAATGACTCCCTATACCACAGTGCCATACTCAGTTTTCTCATCCTCCCTACAGTCCCCGTTCCAGTCCACACAGGGAGCAAGAATCTCAAACATTTTGGACAAGTTCAGGGGCTGACGGTCCTGCAACCCTACATCCTGAATCCCTGTACCTGCTTCACTCGCAGCCATACCCTCCTGTCCTTGACCACTGGCCGAATTCAAGGTATTTAATCAAAGGGGTGTGACTGTCCAAGTATCTCTCCCCCTCCTTGCTGTGTCACAGTGTCTGAAGTTCAGAATCCACCCCCTCATATCTGAGCTGGAGTTGATCAAGCAATAAACACTTACTATAGACGTGCTCACTGGGAACCACAATGGGGTCCACCAGCTCCCATAACATGCATAAACAATGCATCATCTGACCCTCCATCTCTATTTTATTTAATTAGTTTTTAATTTGGCTTTCATTTTTTTAATGTAATTTTTTTTTATATATCTCCTTTTTACCTCAGTCTCAATGCAATTTCTGACCAGTAATTTAAATGGATATTCAAATTTAGCACAGCTCCCTATTAGCTAATAAAATCACAGCCCTCCTGTAATGTCACTTTTAAGTTTTGTTTTAGTCCAAACTTGCTGTCAGTTTCAGAGAATCCAGAGTAGCACTTACTTTCCCCCACACAGCACTCTGCTTCTCCTGGTCACAGCTCCTGAAATGAGGTAGGTCCTTATATCACTTACCTTCCCAGGATGCTCTCTGGATATCTCCCTGCGGGTTACCAGTTACAAAGTCAGAAGAAAGAATCCAAAACGAAAAGGAAAAAGCACCGCCTGCCACTCAGCACCAAATTACCGCACTGCTCTAAATTACCAAGTTTCAATCCCCAATCTGGCTCTCTCACTCAGGCTGTCTCCAACTTCACATGCACAAAGTTTACTGAGAGTGCGCTTATGCCTCTCTCTTATATAGAGCTCAGCCAAGCTGAGATGACTCACACACTCCTCTGCTCTTTCCCATAGCTCTGCAAAGATTTTATCCAATTCCCTTTTGAAAGTTACAACTGAATCTGCTTCAACCATCCTTTCAGGCAGCAGATTATAAATACTTCCAGCAGAGAATTAATTCTCCTCATCTCCCCCAGTTCTTTTGTCAATTATTTTAAACCTGTGTCCATTTGCTCCCAAACCTGCTGCCAAAGGCTCATTTTCTGCTCATTTGCCCGACTATAAACATTCTTAATTGTGAATCCCTCTATTAAAACTCCCCTTAATCATCTCTGATTGAAGGAGGACATTCCCGTCTTCTTGAGTCTTTCCACACATTTGTTAACATTCTTGTTGACATGCTATTAACTCCCCTCTGCATGCTGTCCAAGGCCTGGACACCCTCCATGAAGCATTGTTTCCAAGAATTGTAAACAATTGGAAACTCTGGCTGGAGGTTAAGTAATGATTTATAAAAGCTTCACATAAATTCCTTGATTTTGTACTCGATACTTTATTATTAAAGTGTAAAATCCCATATGCTTTTTAAGGAGTCTTATCAATTTGTTTATGTTCACTCCCAGGTATCACTTTTCCTGAACACAATTTAAAATGACGTAATTTAGATTATGTTGCCTTCCCATATTCCCCCTTCCAAAATGCATCACTTCACATGTTTCTACATTAAATTTCATCTGCCATTTGTCTACCAGGTCCACGCAATTAATATACATCAATACATTAATAGACATGTGGTCCCTCCCCAGGAGGGGAGCTATTCTATGCTTTGTTCCAGTTCCTCTATTCACACTAATCTCTGTTCTCTGTTTTTTTAGTCAATCAACATGGCCACAGCTACTTTCATCCTATTGCATCAGTTTTTAAAAGAGATATGATATGTGGTGCTTTGTGAAAAGTTCATGCACATATCAACTTATGTACCCTTATCATCCCTCCCCTTACTTCAGCAATAATTCCAATAGTTTTGAGAGGCACAATTTGGCCAAATCCATTCATTGCTTGTTATTTATTTATGGAATCCCTACAGCGCAGAAGGAGGCCAGTTGGCCCATCAAGTCTGTACCTACCCTCTGAAAGAGCACCGTACCTAGGCCCAATATCCCCATCCTAATCTTGTAACCCCACCCATGGACAATTTAGCATGGCCAATTTGCCTAACCTGCAATCTTTGGACTGTGGGAGGAAACCGGAGCACCCGGAGGAAACCCACACAGACACAAAAGAATATGTAAACTCCACACAGTCATCAAGGTCGGAATCAAACCCGGATCTCTGGTGCTGTGAGGCAGCAGTGCTGAGCACTGTGCCACCGTGCTACCCCACTGTTTTAACAAATTATATTAACAATTTTTTTAAATGGCAATTAATGATGACCCAGATTGTCTCTCATATTTCTCCAACCACTGATATTCGGTGACTGGCCAGTAATTACCACTCTTATTCCTCTCCCCTTTTTGAACAGAGATACAGTTTTTTAAACCACCCAACCCTCTCCCACAATTCTAAAAGTCAAGGAGGGGAGAAAGATTGTGGATTGAGTCCTGTTCATTCCATCTTTATGGCCTTCAATAAACTAAGAAATATCCCACTCAGGCCAGGTGACTTCTACTTTGAGTAATGATTATCTTTTAAATAACTCCTCTTTACCTATTTTTAATCTATCCAATCTACCAGCTGGAACATTGTGATATTGGAAGCAACCACTTCAAAGAAAACAGGTGCAAAATATTCATTTCACACTTCCAACAGCCTTCTGATTTATTTTGGTCCCTAATCAGCCCATCCTTCTTTTGACATCTTAGTTCTCAAGAAGTCATACAGACTCAAATGTTAACCCGGTTTCTCTTTCCACAGATGCTGCCAGATCTGCCGAGTTTTTCCAGCATTTTCTGCTTTTATGATCCATTTCCCCTTTAAGAACAAAGGCAAAGAACAAAGAAAAGTACAGCACAGGAACAGGCCCTTCCGCCCTCCAAGCCCGAACTGACCATTCTGCCCATCTAAACTAAAATCTTCTACACTTCCTGGGTCCGTATCCCTCTATTCCCATCCTATTCATGTATTTGTCAAGATGCCCCTTAAATGTCACTATCGTCCCTGCTCCACCACCTCCTCCTGCAGCAAGTTCCAGGCACCCACTACCCTCTGTGTAAAAAAACTTGCCTCCTACGTCTCCTCTAAACCTTGCCCCTCGCACCTTAAACCTATGCCCCCTCTATCCTGAGGAAAAGCCTCTGACTATCCACTCTGTCTATGCCCCTTTTCCTTTTCTGTTATCCATTAATCTTTACTCATATAACTCTTTCTCCCTCCTGTTTCCTTTTCTTTCGGATCTCCTCTCCACTTTCCATTCGAAGAAAGTTGTCATACATCAGGGTGTCTTAATTCCTGAGACGATAAACTATATAATCTTTGCCATTCGACATTTACCCGTTCCGCAGCTATACGGATTTCAATCCCTGCTTTAGGGCGTTTTAATCCGTTACAGACACTATTAATGTAACCTACTGTTGTTATTATTAATATTAAGGCTACTCACCTTATGCATCAGTTCCTCGTTGTAATAAATTATATTATTGGATGGAGGCGTGTGGCCCTCTTCCGTATCCGTGTCTAAGACAGAAGATCCATAAGCACTGTCTGGGCAGTAGACCTCGCCTTCAGGGGCACTCTGCAAGTGTAACCTGGACTCCATCGCCTTCACTTCTTCAGCGGCGAATGGCAACACGGACCGAGACGTGATGAAGGACTTGGCAGCGGGTTTCAGCCCGAATACACGTTCAGCTCGGGGACAGCCCCCTGGATGCTGCCGGCCGGCTTGTTCAGCACAATGCCAGCCGCAGGATGTTCAGCACCACGGCCAGCTCCTCCTTTCTCCGCCTTGAACAAGCCGACCATCGAAGATGGTGTTCAGGGAGCGGCCAGAGTGAAGCCCCGAACCACCCTCTCCCCTGTTTGATTCAGGTGCCGTCTTCAAACCTCTGTCTCCCGCTGCTATCCTCGCTCAGAACAGCACCAATGTGCAGAAACACGCGCTGACGTAAAACGTAAAGCTCATTGACACAAACCAGAAGTCTTATTCCCGTTTTGGGATTCGGAACTTTAGATTTAGACAGCGTTGCTGTAGCAATGCGGATTGCAACACGCATCTTCATTTTCCCATGAGCAATAAAGAGAAATGGACAGGCTGCAACAATGCTCCGTTATTAATCAGGAATAGAGGTCGGATTATTCTGAATGGACTCCGAGTAGCAGGATGACATTGGCAGACATTTCATTCAATTTAGTGCAAAGTTTAAGGTGGTGATTGGCAATACATTTTTACTGTGGAATGAGTTGTTTACTTTCCCCGCCCTTCCATAGGTACAGGTCGACATTTAATTTCGGCCTTTAAATTATTTAATATTGAAAAGAATTGCAGAGTTTGACAAAGTTTGTTCAGGTGACATAATAGATGATGCTAGTCTAAGGAGGTGAGGATGATGGAGGGATGTGAGTGCACTCGAAGAGACCCCATGGTCCGTGGGGTTTCACAACCACGACCTTTGTTGTACTGAGTTCCGACTTGAGGGAGTGCATGGTGGCACAGTGACCTGGGGTCCCAGGCCTCACAGCACCATGAACCGGGGTTCAATTCTCACCTTAGGTGACTGTGTGGAGGCTGCCCTTTCTCCCAGGTTTCCTATAGGTGAACAAAAAATAAAAACAAAGAACAATACAACATAGGAACAGGCCCTTCGGCCCCCCAAGCCTGAGCCGGTCACACCAATCTTGGCCAAAGCCTTGTGTCGTAACCCTCGATATACATCCTATCCATGTATTTGTTGAGATGCCTTTTGAACGCTGTTAATGTATCTGCTTCCACAACCTCCCCTGGCAATGCATTCCAGGCACTCACCATCTTATGTGTAAAAAACCTGCCTCACACATCTCCTCTAAGCTTTGCCACATGGACCTTAAACCTATGTCCCCTGGTGACTGACCCCTCCACCCTCGGAAAGAGTGCCTTCCCATTCATTCTATCCATGCCCCTTATAATCTTGTAGACCTCTATAGGTCACCTCTCAACTTCCTTCATTCAAATGAAAGCAGTCCGAGTCTATTCAGCCTCTCTCCATAGCTAACCCTCTCCAGACCAGGCAACATCCTGATAGCACGGTAGCATTGTGGATAGCACAATTGCTTCACAGCTCCAGGGTCCCAGGTTCTATTCCGGCTTGGGTCATTGACTGTACGGAGTCTGCACATCCTCCCCGTGTGTGTGTGGGTTTCCTCCAGGTCCAAAGATGTGCATGTTAGGTGGATTGGCCATGATAAATTGCCCTTAGTGTCCAAGATTGCCCTTAGTGTTGGGTGGGGATACTGAGTTATGGGGATAGGGTGGAGGTGTTGACTTCGGGTAGGGTGCTCTTTCCAAGAGCCGGTGCAGACTCGATGGGCCAAATGGCCTCCTTCTGCACTGTAAATTCTATGAAATCTCTGGTGCTCTCCAAAGCCTCCACAACCTTCTGGTAGTGTGGCGACCAGAATTGTGCACAATATTTCAAGTCCGGCCTCACCAAGGTTCTGTACAACTGCAGCATGACTTGCCGTCTGCTTCCTTGACTACCTTATCCACTTCTGTTGCCACTTTCAAAGATCTGTGGACCTGCACGCCGAGATCTCTCTGGGAGATCTGGAGTGAACTTTCCCAAGAGTTTTGCCATTAACAGTATATTTCCCCTCTGTGTTAGACCTACCAAAATGCATTACTTCCCATTTGTCTGGATTAAACTCCATTTGCCCCACCTACATTCTCAGTAAATCTCTCAACCCCTTTTCTCCAGAGGTTGGCTGACAATACATTTTAACTGATTGCCTTCCCTGGCAACTTATTCTCCAGGACTTGAGAAAAAAATCAGAGGCAGGCTGTGTGTTGTAGCTGTTAGAAGATGAAGAAAGATGGATATGAGCCGAGGATGGACTCAAATCCAATTAGAAACCATTCCAATTGTCAATGTATTTTGCTGTCTTCAATTATCTATTTTCTAAGTGTTATACTGTTGAAATGTAGCAGGGAATTGAAGTTATTTGATAGCTTTGGATGTTTCAGAGTTAGTGACTCCCAAATACATGGCCACAGAAGAAATGTATCTGCTTTACAAAATAAGAGTGACCACACATTACAAATAATTAATTGGCTATGAAGAATTTTGGGTGTCCTCAGGCTGAAGAATATGCTTCCAAAATGAAAATTATTTATTTAGTTTTAAATTCTTCCTTTTTGTAATACAATACAAAACATTTCAACAATTAATAAAGCAACATTTCCAAAATTTGCTTATCACAGATGCTTAAACACCCAATAGCTGGGGAAAGAGCACAACTCAAGCCCCAGGCTTAACAGAGATGGTAGGCCTCCAGGATAAAAACTTATTGGAAAGACTTGAATGAGGACATGGTCAATTTTGTAGGTAGGTTCAAATGTTTTCTGTGAATTATTTCCATTTCTGGATGTATGTTATTGCTACAAATCTTACTTTTAGTTATTTGATTCCAGATTACTGCGAAACAAGATAGTGGCTGAAAATACTTACAAAATGTTCTGAGTAATTTAATTTGCTCCCCCTAATGATTACCCGTATCTGCTACCTCTCTCTTTTTTAGCCCAGTGAACCAAACTTCCTCTCATGTGCTTCCTTTTCTTGCTCAGAACTTGCGCCTTTTCCAGTGTCTCCAATATCTCATTTTACTTTATTCTTTCACAGGGCGTGGTCTAGCCCTGTATTTGTTTCTCATCCCTAATTGTCCTCGAGAAGGTGGTGGTGAGCTGACTTTCTTTAACTGCAGCAGTCCATGTGGTATAGGTACACCCACAGGGCTGTTAGAGAGGGAGTTCTGAGATTTTGACACTTTGAAGTGAAGGAATAGCGATATATTTCCACGTCAGGATGTTGAATGGCTTGGAGGGAAACTTGCAAGTGGTGGTGTTCCCATGTATCTGCATCCTTTGTCATTTTAGGTGGTAGAGGTCATGGGTTTGAGATGTGCTGTCGAACGATTCTTGGTGAGTTGCTCCAGTGCCTCTTACAGATGTGCCACACTACTCCCACTGTCCATTGGTGGTGGAGGGAGTAAATGTTTAAGGTAGTGGATGGGTTGCTAATCAAGCGGGCTGCTTTGTCCTGGATGGTGTCAAACTTCTTGAGTGTTGCTGGAGTTGCACTTATCCAGGCAAGTAGGGAGTATTCCGGCACATTCCTTACTTGCGCCTTGTAAATGGTGTGTAGGCTTTGGGGTGAAAGCAAGTAAACTGCTTACTGCAGAACTTCCAACCTCTGACTTGCTCTTGTAACCACAGTACTTATATGGCTAGCACAGTTCAGTTTCTGATCAATGGTAACCCCCAGGATATTTATAGTGGTAGATTGAATACATTTCATGTACACATTGAATGTCAAAGGGAGATGATTAGATTCTCTTTTGTTCGAGATGGTCATTGCCTAGTACTTGTGTAGTATCAATGTTATTTGTTACTTGTCAGCCCAAGCCTGGATATTGTCCAAGTCTTGCTGCAATTGGACATGAACTGTTTCACTATCTGAGGAGTTGCTAATGGTGCTGAATATTGTGCAGTCATCAGAGAACATCCCCACTTCTGACCTTATGATGGAAGGAAGGTCATTGATGAAGCAGCTGATGATGGTTGTGCCTAAGGCACTACCCTGAGGAACGCCTGCAGTGATGTCCTGGTACTGAGAAGATTGAACTCCAACAGCCACAGTGATCTTAAATGTGCTTTCACCTGCTAAATCCATGTCTATGATCCCCACAACTCCATGTTTGAATCCATCCAATCAGATTTCTCAACCATGCCACAATACCAAATTGCATTTTTATCAAATATTATTTCACAACACTTGTGAAAAACCTCAAGACAATGTATTACCTTAAACACTATATAGATACAAGTTGATGTTGTTCCCCGTTTACTAGTTATGTATTTCCTAGTTCTTTTTTAGTTGTCTTTTCTATTTTTTTTCTTAGTTATAGATCTCTAACCTGTTCAGTCATGCCATTCAATTAATAATTTGTTCCCTTTTTATGAACATGACATTTCAAGGGGAAGTTTGTCATACACTTTGCATATGTCACACTTTCACATGTGACCTGTGACAAAACGTAATAGTGAATGGATTTGGAACAGCTAGAAGGTAGATTGATAATGGGTGGAGGCTGAAGACAGCAATAAAGTGCAAACAAATTCATAAAAATTGGAATGTGCTCAGGAATTGGGCCACACATTGACAAAAGGCATTTAATTTACAAATAACTTGGTGACACACATGTTAAACTAGCCAAGACAATAGACATAGTATGTTCATGTAACAATACTGAAAAATGATTGAGAAGGAAAAAGAATATCCTGATGGCAGCACAGTGGTATACAGTCGGGAGGGGGTTGTAGTGGGGGTGCTCAACATTGATTCTGGACCTCTTGAAGTCACATGGCATCAGGTCAAACATGGGCAAAGGAACCTCCTGCTGAGTACTGTACACTGCAAAAAATATGGGCCCTGACAACATTCCAGCAATAGTACCACTGAAGACTTGTGGGTCAAACTAGCAGTTCTCCTCGTCAAGCTATTCCAATATAGCTACAACACTGCCATCTCCCCGACAATGTGGAAAAGTACTCAACTATGTCCTGCACACAAAATGTAGGACACATTACTACCACATCAATCAACTCTCAATCATCCACAAAATGATGGAAGGTGTTGTAGACAGTGCTACCACTGTTTCAGATACAACCTTATCAATGACGCTCTATTTGGGTTCCACCAGGCACACTCAGGACCTCATTACAGTATTGGTACATGGACAAAATAAATGGACTGAAGAGGTGTGGTGAGGTGAGAGTGACTGCCCTTGAAAAAATGAAAATCGCTTATTGTTACAAGTAGGCTTCATTTGAAGCTACTGTGAAAAGCCCCTAGTCGCCACATTACGGCGCCTGTTTGGGGAGGCTGGTACGGGAATTGAACCGTGCTGCTGGCCTGCCTTGGTCTGCTTTAAAAACCAGCATTTAGCCCAGTATGCTAAACCAGCCCCTTGACATCAAGACAACATTTGACAGAGTGTGGCATCAAGGAGCCCGTGCATAACTGGACTCAATGGGAATCAGGGGTAAAACACTCCACTGATTGGAGTCATACCTGGCACAAAGCACAATGTTTGTGGTTGTTGGAGGTCAATCATCTCAGCTCCAGGTCATCACTGCAGGTGTTCCTCAGGGTAGTGTCCTAGGCCCAACCATCTTCAGTTGCTTCATCAATGACCTCCCTTCCAACATAAGGTCAGAAGTGGGGATATTCATTGATGATTGCACAATGCTCAGCACCATTCGCAACATCTCATGTACTGAAACCATCTGTGTCCATATACAGCAAGCCCCGGACAACATTTGAGCTTGGACTGATAAGTGGTAAGTTACATTTTTACAACACAACTTCCAGACAATGAACATCTCCAACAAGAGACAATCTAACCATTGCCTCTTGACATTTACTATCATTGAATCCGCCCACAATCAATATCCTGTGGGTTACCATTGACCAAAAACTGAACTGGACTAGCTATATTAATACTCTGGCAATCAGAACAGGTCAAAGGCTATGAATTCTATGGAGGATGACTCACCTCCTGACTCCTCAAAGCGTGTCCACCGCCTACAAGGCACAAGTCAGGCATATAATGGAATACCCTCTACTTGCCTGGAAGAGTGTAGCTCCAATAACACTCAAGAAGCTCAATGCCATCCAGGACAAAGCAGCTGCTTGATTGGTACTTTAAACATTCACTCTTACATAGAACATAGAACATAGAACGATACAGCGCAGTACAGGCCCTTCGGCCCTCGATGTTGCACCGACATGGAAAAAATCTAAAGGCCATCTAACCTACACTATGCCCTTATCATCCATATGCTTATCCAATAAATTTTTAAATGCCCTCAATGTTGGCGAGTTCACTACTGTTGCAGGTAGGGCATTCCACGGCCTCACCACTCTTTGCGTAAAAAACCCACCTCTGACCTCTGTCCTATATCTATTACCCCTCAATTTAAGGCTATGTCCCCTCGTGCTAGCCACCTCCATCCGCGGGAGAAGGCTCTCGCTGTCCACCCTATCTAACCCTCTGATCATTTTGTATGCCTCTATTAAGTCACCTCTTAACCTTCTTCTCTCTAACGAAAACAACCTCAAGTCCATCAGCCTTTCCTCATAAGATTTTCCCTCCATACCAGGCAACATCCTGGTAAATCTCCTCTGCACCCGTTCCAAAGCTTCCACGTCCTTCCTATAATGAGGCGACCAGAACTGTACGCAATACTCCAAATGCGGCCGTACTAGAGTTTTGTACAACTGCAACATGACCTCATGGCTCCGGAACTCAATCCCTCTACCAATAAAGGCCAACACACCATAGGCCTTCTTCACAACCCTATCAACCTGGGTGGCAACTTTCAGGGATCTATGTACATGGACACCGAGATCCCTCTGCTCATCCACACTACCAAGAATTTTACCATTAGCCAAATATTCCGCATTTCTGTTATTCTTTCCAAAGTGAATCACCTCACACTTCTCCACATTAAACTCCATTTGCCACCTCTCAGCCCAGCTCTGCAGCTTATCTATGTCCCTCTGTAACCTGCAACATCCTTCCGCACTGTCTACAACTCCACCGACTTTAGTGTCGTCTGCAAATTTACTCACCCATCCTTCTGCACCCTCCTCTAGGTCATTTATAAAAATGACAAACAGCAACGGCCCCAGAACAGATCCTTGTGGTACGCCACTCGTAACTGAACTCCATTCTGAACATTTCCCATCAACTACCACTCTCTGTCTTCTTTCAACTAGCCAATTTCTGATCCACATCTCTAAATCACCCTCAATCCCCAGCCTCCGTATTTTCTGCAATAGACGACCATGGGGAACCTTATCAAACGCTTTACTGAAATCCATATACACCACATCAACTGCTCTACCCTCGTCTACCTGTTCAGTCACCTTCTCAAAGAACTCGATAAGGTTTGTGAGGCATGACCTACCCTTCACAAAACCATGCTGACTGTCCCTAATCATATTATTCCTATCTAGATGATTATAAATTGTATCTTTTATAATCCTCTCCAAGACTTTACCCACCACAGACGTTAGGCTCACCGGCCTATAGTTACCGGGGTTATCTCTACTCCCCTTCTTGAACAAAGGGACCACATTTGCTATCCTCCAGTCCTCTGGCACTATTCCTGTAGCCAATGATGACCTAAAAATCAAAGCCAAAGGCTCAGCAATCTCTTCCCTGGCTTCCCAGAGAATCCTAGGATAAATCCCATCTGGCCCCGGGGACTTATCTATTTTCACCTTGTCCAGAATTGCCAACACTTCTTCCCTACGCACCTCAATGCCATCTATTCTAATAGCCTGGGTCTCAGCATTCTCCTCCACAATATTATCTTTTTCTTGAGTGAATACTGATGAAAAGTATTCATTTAGTATCTCGCTTATCTCCTCAGCCTCCACACACAACTTCCCACCACTGTCCTTGACTGGCCCTACTCTTACCCTAGTCATTCTTTTATTCCTGACATACCTATAGAAAGCTTTTGGGTTTTCCTTGATCCTACCTGCCAAAGACTTCTCATGTCCCCTCCTTGCTCGTCTCAGCTCTCTCTTTAGATCCTTCCTCGCTTCCTTGTAACTATCAAGCGCCCCAACTGAAACTTCACGCCTCATCTTCACATAGGCCTCCTTCTTCCTCTTAACAAGAGATTCCACTTCTTTGGTAAACCACGGTTCCCTCGCTCGACCCCTTCCTCCCTGCCTGACTGGTACGTACTTATCAAGAACATGCAATAGCTGTTCCTTGAACAAGCTCCACATATCCAGTGTGCCCAACCCTTGCAGCCTACTTCTCCAACCAACACATCCTAAGTCATGTCTAATGGCATCATAATTGCCCTTCCCCCAGCTATAACTCTTGCCCTGCGGGGTATACTTATCCCTTTCCATCACTAATGTAAAGGTCACCGAATTGTGGTCACTGTTTCCAAAGTGCTCACCTACCTCCAGATCTAACACCTGGCCTGGTTCATTACCCAAAACCAAATCCAATGTGGCCTCGCCTCTTGTTGGCCTGTCAACATATTGTGTCAGGAAACCCTCCTGCACACATTGTACAAAGAATGACCCATCTAATGTACTCGAACTATATCTTTTCCAGTCAATATTTGGAAAGTTAAAGTCTCCCATAACAACTACCCTGTTACTTTCGCTCTTTTCCAGAATCATCTTCGCCATCCTTTCCTCTACATCCCTAGAACTATTAGGTGGCCTATAGAAAACTCCCAACAGGATGACCTCTCCTTTCCTGTTTCTAACCTCAGCCCATACTACCTCAGAAGAAGAGTCCCCATCTAGCATCCTTTCCACCACCGTAATACTGTCCTTGACTAGCAGCGCCACACCTCCCCCTCTTTTGCCCCCTTCTCTGAGCTTACTAAAACACCTAAACCCCGGAACCTGCAACAACCATTCCTGTCCCTGCTCTATCCATGTCTCTGAAATGGCCACAACATCGAAGTCCCAGGTACCAACCCATGCTGCCAGTTCCCCTACCTTATTTCGTATACTCCTGGCATTGAAGTAGACACACTTCAAACCACCTACCTGAACACTGGCACCCTCCTGCGAAGTCAAATCTGTGCTCCTGACCTCTATACTCTCAATCTCCCGTACCCCAAAACTACAATCCAGGTTCCCATGCCCCTGCTGAATTAGTTTAAACCCCCCCAAAGAGCACTAACAAATCTCCCCCCCAAAACTCTTCCACCACCGATGCACAGTAGCAGCTGTGAAAACCATCAACCAGATGCATTGCAGGAACCCACAAATATACCTTTGAAGACACCTTCTGAACCTGCGATCTCCACCACTTGGAAGGACAAGGGCAGCAGACCATGAAACCATGAGACATAGGAGCAGAATTAGGCCACTCGGTCCATCAAGTCTGCTCCGCCATTCAATCATGGCTGATATTTTTCCCATCCCCATTCTCCTGCATGGGAACAACAGCAAATACAAGTTCACCTCTACATTATTGGCCATCCTGGCTTGGAAATAGTCCATCACTGTGACAGGGTCAACATCCTGGAACTGCCTCCTTAATAGCACTATTGCTGGTTCAAAAAGGCACCAACTTCTTTAGGGCAATTCTTAAGGGATGGGCAATACAAATGTGGCTTAGCCAGCGATGCCCACATCCCTTGAAATAATAAAAACAAGAGTGTTTTATCATGATGGAATATCTATCATAAGGTAGAGGCCTGACTGATACGCAAGTTAGCCTTTCTGTTCATCTATTTCATATTTTTGAGTACGGTAATCTATGATTCTTTGATTTGAAATTTGGCCACTGAAAATATGCATTTAAGAATCACCTAATCCATTTAGTCATGTTTTGAAGTACAACAGCAAATCAACAGTTCATCTATTTTGATTAAATTAGTTGAATGTTGAGTGCTGGGGTCAAGAAATTATTTACATCCATTTGGCACAGTTTAAAAGCTCATCAGAAAGATGCTGGAGGAATACGAGGAACAAGTCAAATAGGGGGTCCTCATCTGATTTGGAGGGCCCCCTTTTCGCAGGAGGGGAGAAAATGGTGGCGGCCCCTGTGTCGTCGTTGCCCTCTCAGTGGATGACTGAGAGGTTGGTGGAATTCCTGCAAGAGGAGTTTGAGAAGGAGAGACAAACAGTCTCTGATGACCTGGTGAATGTGATTGAGGTGGCGGTGGCACACATTTGTGTACCTTTGGACAGGATGGAACAATGACAGGAGGTGCAGGGCTTGATGATTCAGAAGTTGGAGGAGGCGGTCACAGACGATAGTGTTCGGTTGGCCTCCTTGGAGGCAGAGGTGGCGATCCTGGCGGAGGGGCAGAGGATGTTGAATGCCAAGGCCGACAACCTGGAGAATCATTCCAGACATTAAAATTTGAGGATTGTTAAGTTCCCAAAGGGCATAGAAGTGAAAGTGCCACGGATTGTGTGGCAAAGATGTTTGGGAAGCTGGAGGGGGAGGGGGTCTTTGCAAGTAGACCAGGCCCAGTGGTCATTGCGACAGAAACCCAGATATGGGTAGCTGCCATGGGTGATCATAGTTTGAATCCAGAGGTGTTTGGATAAGGTAAAGATCCTGAGCTGGGCGAAGGACAATTGAGAATATAGATGGGAGGGCCATCCCATCAAAACCTATCAGGACGTTGGAGCACAACTGGTAAAAGGTGTGCAAGGTTCAATAGACCAAGATGGCTCTTTACAAGAGCAAAGTGCGGTTTGGAGTTGTGTACCCAGCTTGCCTTCGGGTCACGTTCCGAGACAGGGATCATATAGAGTACACGAGAACAAACCTTTCCCATTGGTTGAGAGGTCAATGAACAAGGGCATAGATTTAAGGTAACGAGCAAGAGGTTTAGTAAGCTGTGAGGGAAAACCTTTTTACCCAGAGGGTGGTGGGAGTGTGGTACTCACTGCCTGAAATGGTGGTAGAGGCAAAGACCGTCATAACATTTAGAAGTATTTAGATGTGCACTTGTGAACCTAGGGCATACAAGGCCACGTGCTGGGAAATGTGATTACAATGCTTAGGTGGTTGTATTTGACCAGTGCAGACGTGTTGGGCCGAATGGTCTTTACTGCGCTGCATAATTCTGTGCAGCATTGCCTCAAAATTGAACAGTCAGCTTATCGTACAGGGCCAAGTGTTGATATAGGGCTGGAACCTATAGCCCACTGACTCAATGAGATGCAAGTGCTGACACTAAGCCAAAGTGACACTATTTGAAAACTTTGCTTAAATTAATGCCAGTTTTAAAATAGAAATTGTTAAAAAACAAATACTTCAACTGTTACTCTATAAATGTCACAATTTGTAATATCAAATGTCTGTGAGAATTTGATTAGGTCAACAAGGTTTTAACACTGGAGGGAGAATCATAGTTTTTGGTTCAAACATCTATCTATCTAACAATCTATCTATATATCTATCTGTATTACTATCTATCTATAAATCTATCTATCTGCCTGCCTGTCTATCAATCAATCTATCTATCTATCTCTCTATCTAGTAACTTCTCTCTATCTATCTATCTCTCTATCTAGTAACTTCATTGAAACCTACTCGTGACAATAAGTGATTTTCATTTTCATTTTCATTTCATTATTATCCATCTATCTATCTCTTATCTATGAGTCTATCTAGCTATCGATCCATCGATCTCTCTATCAACCTAAAAATTCACCTATTCATCAATTCGTCGATCTATCTGTCTATCTATCTAGCTATCTATCTTTCTTCCTACCTATCTATTTATCTATCTAACAGTTCACCTATCCATCAATTTGTCTATCCATCTATCTATCTATCTGTCTATTTATCTATCTATCTATCTATCTATCTATCTATCTATCTATCTATCTATCTATCTATCTATCTATCTATCTATCTATCTATCTATCTATCTATCTATCTATCTATCTATCTATCTATCTATCTATCCATCTATCTATCTATCTATCTATCTATCATTCTAACTAACAATCTGTAGATATCCTATATTTTTATAGATAATTATAGATATTATTATAGAGCTGGTTTAGCTCACTGAGCTAAATCGCTGGCTTTTAAAGCAGACCAAGGAGGCCAGCAGCACGGTTCCATTCCTGTGCCAGCCTCTCCGGACAGGCGCCGGAATGTGGCGACTAGGCTTTTCACAGTAACTTCATCGAAGCCTACTCGTGACAATAAGTGATTTTCATTTTCATTTTCATTTCATTATTATCCATCCATCTATCTCTCATCTATGAGTCTATCTAGCTATCGATCCATCGATCTCTCTATCAACCTGAAAATTCACCTATTCATCAATTCGTCGATCTATCTATCTATCTATCTATCTATCTATCTATCTATCTATCTATCTATCTATCTATCTATCTATCTGCCTGCCTGCCTGCCTGCCTGCCTGCCTGCCTGCCTGCCTGCCTGCCTGCCAGCCTGTCTGTCTGTCTGTCCGTCTGTCTGTCTGTCTGTCTGTCTGTCTATCTATCTATCTATCTATCTATCTATCAATCTAACAATATATTTATCTGTCAATATTTCTAACTATCTACCTATCTATCTATATATATATATGCATCTATATTACTATCAATATGTTTATCTATCTATTAATGTATATATCTATTAATGTATCTATGAATCTATCTATCTATCTATCTATCTATCTATCTATCTATCTATCTATCTATCTATCTATCTATCTATCTATCTATCTATCTATCTATCTATCTATCTATCTATCTGCCTGCCTGCCTGCCTGCCTGCCTGCCTGCCTGCCTGCCTGTCTGTCTGTCTGTCTGTCTGTCTGTCTGTCTGTCTGTCTGTCTATCTATCTATCTATCTATCTATCTATCTATCTATCTATCTATCTATCTATCAATCTAACAATATATTTATCTGTCAATATTTCTAACTATCTACCTATCTATCTATATATATATATATGCATCTATATTACTATCAATATGTTTATCTATCTATTTATGTATATATCTATTAATGTATCTACCTACCTATCTATCTATCTATCTATCTATCTATCTATCTATCTATCTATCTATCTATCTATCTATCTATCTATCTATCTATCTATCTATCTATCTATCTATCTATCTATCTATCTATCTATCTATCTATCTATCTATCTATCTATCTATCTATCTATCTATCTATCTATCTATCTATCTATCTATCTATCTAACTATCTATCTATCTATCTATCTATCTATCCATCTCATGGCACCGTGGATGGCTCTGCTGGGCAGAAGGGCAGGAAACAGACTGGCAGGGCTATAGTCATAGGGGATTCAATCGTAAGGGGAGTAGACAGGCGTTTCTGTAGTGGAAAACGAGACTCCCGAATGGTACGTTGCCTCCCGGGTGCACGGGTCAGGGATGTCTCAGATCGGCTGCAGGACATACTGAAGGGGGAGGGTGAACAGCCAGTTGTCGCGGTGCATATAGGTACCAACGATATAGGCAATACACGGGATGAGGTCCCACAATCAGAATTTAGGGAGTTAGGAGATAAGTTAAAAAGTAGGACCTCAAAGGTAGTAATCTCGGGATTGCTACCAGTGCCACGAAACAGTCAGAGTAGAGATTTAAGAATAGTCAGAATGAATACGTGGATTGAGAGATGGTGCAGGAGGGAGGGTTCAGAGTTTTGGGACATTGGAACCGGTTCTGGGGGCGGTGGGACCATTACAAATCGGATGGTCTACACCTGGGCAGGACTGGAACCAATGTCTTAGGGGATGCTTTTGCAAACACTGTTGGGGAGGTTTTAAACTAATGTGGCAGGGGGATGGGAACCAGATTAGAAAGTTAGAGGTCAGTAAAGAGGCAGCAACTAAAGACAGTAAGGTACTAGATAATAAACTCTATGTGACTAAGGGGAAGAGTAGACAGGGAAGAGATGATGACCGTAAAGGGACAGGTGGTCTGCGGTGCATTTGTTTTAATGCGAGAAGTGTAGCAGGTAAGGCAGATGAATTTAGGGCTTGGATTAGTACTTGGGAATATGATGTTATTGGTATTACTGAGACTTGGTTGAGGGGAGGGCAAGACTGGCAATTAAATATCCCAGCGTATAGATGCTTCAGGAGGGATAGAGAGGGAGGTAAAAGGGGTGAAGGAGTTGCATTACTGGTTAGAGATGAAATCACAGCTGTGATTAAGGAGGGCACGATGGAGGATTCGAGCACTGAGGTAATATGGGTAGAGCTAAGAAATAGGAAGGGTGCAGTAACATCGTTGGGACTTTACTGCAGGCCTCCCAAATGTGAGCGTGAAGTAGAGGTAAAAATATGTAGACAGATTATAGAAACATGTAGGAGCAATAGGGTGGTTGTGATGGGAGATTTTAACTTCCCCAACATTGAATGGGACTCATGTAGTGTTGGAGGCGTAGATGGAGCAGAATTTGTAAAGAGCATCCAGCAGAGTTTTTTCAGAGCAGTATGTAAATAGTCCAACTCGGGAAGGTATTGGGGAATGATCCCGGTCAGGTGGTTGAAGTTTCAGTCAGTGATTACTTTGGGAATAGCGTTCACAATTCCGTAAATTTTAGAAAACTCATGGACAAAGACGAGAGTGGTCCTAAAGGAAGAGTGCTAAATTGGGGAAAGGCCAACTATAACAAAATTCGGCAGGAGCTCGGAATGTGGATTCGGGACTGGATGGGATCTATCCCAGGTAGAGGGTGAGGAATTGAACAAACAAATGTGATATAAAATAGGATTATTAGTTAGAATAATGTAGATGTGAGCCAGTCTGATGGTAGTGAGCTCACAGACAAAGGACAAAGGGATTCAGCAAAGCATGGCTGGGGGTGGGGAAGGGAGCCTCGTGCGGGGTGGTGAAAAGGATGCTGGGTAATAAGAGGCCCAGAGTTGAGGAATGTGAAGTGAGCCAATCAGGATATATGGCCAGGTCAGGAGGTGTATAGGATGACCTATGGGAATCTTGTATGTGAAACTTGTTGCCATTTGAATGATATGTGTAGAGTTATCTTTGTCTCCGATTTCACTCGAATCTGGGGCTTCAGAAGGCTGCATGTGTTCTGAATTTCTATAGAGCAGGTCAGCCTTGCCAGTTGTTTAAAAATAAATAATAGCAGGGACAGGAATGGTTGTTGCAGGTTCCGGGGTTTAGGTGTTTTAGTAAGCTCAGAGAAGGGGGCAAAAGAGGGGGAGGTGTGGCGCTGCTAGTCAAGGACAGTATTACGGTGGCGGAAAGGATGCTAGATGGGGACTCTTCTTCTGAGGTAGTATGGGCTGAGGTTAGAAACAGGAAAGGAGAGGTCACCTTGTTGGGAGTTTTCTATAGGCCACCTAATAGTTCTAGGGATGTAGAGGAAAGGATGGCGAAGATGATTCTGGAAAAGAGCGAAAGTAACAGGGCAGTTGTTATGGGAGACTTTAACTTTCCAAATATTGACTGGAAAAGATATAGTTCGAGTACATTAGATGGGTCATTCTTTGTACAATGTGTGCAGGAGGGTTTCCTGACACAATATGTTGACAGGCCAACAAGAGGCGAGGCCACATTGGATTTGGTTTTGGGTAATGAACCAGGCCAGGTGTTAGATCTAGAGGTAGGTGAGCACTTTGGAAACAGTGACCACAATTCGGTGACCTTTACGTTAGTGATGGAAAGGGATAAGTATACCCCGCAGGGCAAGAGTTATAGCTGGGGGAAGGGCAATTATGATGCCATTAGACATGACTTAGGATGTGTTGGTTGGAGAAGTAGGCTGCAAGGGTTGGGCACACTGGATATGTGGAGCTTGTTCAAGGAACAGCTATTGCATGTTCTTGATAAGTACGTATCAGTCAGGCAGGGAGGAAGGGGTCGAGCGAGGGAACCGTGGTTTACCAAAGAAGTGGAATCTCTTGTTCAGAGGAAGAAGGAGGCCTATGTGAAGATGAGGTGTGAAGTTTCAGTTGGGGCACTTGATAGTTACAAGGAAGCGAGGAAGGATCTAAAGAGAGAGCTGAGACGAGCAAGGAGGGGACATGAGAAGTCTTTGGCAGGTAGGATCAAGGAAAACCCAAAAGCTTTCTATAGGTATGTCAGGAATAAAAGAATGACTAGGGTAAGAGTAGGGCCAGTCAAGGACAGTGGTGGGAAGTTGTGTGTGGAGGCTGAGGAGATAAGCGAGATACTAAATGAATACTTTTCGTCAGTATTCACTCAAGAAAAAAGATAATATTGTGGAGGAGAATGCTGAGACCCAGGCTATTAGAATAGATGGCATTGAGGTGCGTAGGGAAGAAGTGTTGGCAATTCTGGACAAGGTGAAAATAGATAAGTCCCCGGGGCCGGATGGGATTTATCCTAGGATTCTCTGGGAAGCCAGGGAAGAGATTGCTGAGCCTTTGGCTTTGATTTTTAGGTCATCATTGGCTACAGGAATAGTGCCAGAGGACTGGAGGATAGCAAATGTGGTCCCTTTGTTCAAGAAGGGGAGTAGAGATAACCCCGGTAACTATAGGCCGGTGAGCCTAACGTCTGTGGTGGGTAAAGTCTTGGAGAGGATTATAAAAGATACGATTTATAATCATCTAGATAGGAATAATATGATTAGGGATAGTCAGCATGGTTTTGTGAAGGGTAGGTCATGCCTTACAAACCTTATCGAGTTCTTTGAGAAGGTGACTGAACAGGTAGACGAGGGTAGAGCAGTTGATGTGATGTATATGGATTTCAGTAAAGCGTTTGATAAGGTTCCCCACAGTCGGCTATTGCAGAAAATACGGAGGCTGGGGATTGAGGGTGATTTAGAGATGTGGATCAGAAATTGGCTAGTTGAAAGAAGACAGAGAGTGGTAGTTGATGGGAAATGTTCAGAATGGAGTTCAGTTATGAATGGCGTACCACAAGGATCTGTTCTGGGGCCGTTGCTGTTTGTCATTTTTATAAATGACCTAGAGGAGGGCGCAGAAGGATGGGTGAGTAAATTTGCAGACGACACTAAAGTCGGTGGAGTTGCAGACAGTGCGGAAGGATGTTGCAGGTTACAGAGGGACATAGATAAGCTGCAGAGCTGGGCTGAGAGGTGGCAAATGGAGTTTAATGTGGAGAAGTGTGAGGTGATTCACTTTGGAAAGAGTAACAGAAATGCGGAATATTTGGCTAATGGTAAAATTCTTGGTAGTGTGGATGAGCAGAGGGATCTCGGTGTCCATGTACATAGATCCCTGAAAGTTGCCACCCAGGTTGATAGGGTCGTGAAGAAGGCCTATGGTGTGTTGGCATTTATTGGTAGAGGGATTGAGTTCCGGAGCCATGAGGTCATGTTGCAGTTGTACAAAACTCTAGTACGGCCGCATTTGGAGTATTGCGTACAGTTCTGGTCGCCTCATTATAGGAAGGACGTGGAAGCTTTGGAACGGGTGCAGAGGAGATTTACCAGGATGTTGCCTGGTATGGAGGGAAAATCTTATGAGGAAAGGCTGATGGACTTGAGGTTGTTTTCGTTAGAGAGAAGAAGGTTAAAAGGTGACTTAATAGAGGCATACAAAATGATCAGAGGGTTAGATAGGGTGGACAGCGAGAGCCTTCTGGAGGTGGCTAGCACGAGGGGACATAGCCTTAAATTGAGGGGTAATAGATATAGGACAGAGGTCAGAGGTGGGTTTTTTACGCAAAGAGTGGTGAGGCCGTGGAATGCCCTACCTGCAACAGTAGTGAACACGCCAACATTGAGGGCATTTAAAAATTTATTGGATAAGCATATGGATGATAAGGGCATAGTGTAGGTTAGATGGCCTTTAGATTTTTTCCATGTCGGTGCAACATCGAGGGCCGAAGGGCCTGTACTGCGCTGTTTCGTTCTATGTTCTATGTTCTATACCTACAAATCCCTCTTGAGTTTTATTGAGGCAAGACTGACAGGTAAAGAACTTGATTTGTCATTTGGTGCCGAACCCCGGGATTTCTCCAGACAGTCACCAGCCAGCTGCAAAATCAGAATTAGACTGATGTTGGACAAGGAAAGTGGAAATGGGCCCACAATGTGAGTAGCTGGAAAATGACCACATTGATTTTCTCATTTTCTCAATGTCTGATTGGTCTGGTCACTCGCGGTTGGTATGGAAAGATCGTCTCGATGAAATCAAAGGGCAGTCTGGGGAGAAGAAAATTTAAAAATTCAGTCGATGTAGGTGCGACTGAGGGTTGGAAAAAAAACTGATGGGATGTCGGAAAGACAGTTCAGTTAAGGGTTGATTGTGGAATTGATGGGATGTCGGAAAGACAGTTCAGTTTCACGTGTGTTTTGGAAACTATAATTAGAACATAGAACATAGAACAGTACAGCACAGAACAGGCCCTTCGGCCCTCAATGTTGTGCTGAGCCATGATCACCCTACTCAAACCCACGTATCCACCCTATACCCGTAACCCAACAACCCCGCCCTTAACCTTACTTTTATTAGGACACTACGGGCAATTTAGCATGGCCAATCCACCTAACCCGCACATCTTTGGACTGTGGGAGGAAACCGGAGCACCCGGAGGAAACCCACGCACACAGGGGGAGGACGTGCAGACTCCACACAGACAGTGACCCAGCCGGGAATCGAACCTGGGACCCTGGAGCTGTGAAGCATTTATGCTAACCACCATGCTACCCTGCTGCCCCAAAATTGATTAAGCTAAAATTGAATCCTTGGACTGTAGTGGCGAACAACGCAGTCTTGAGGACTAGTTCGAGATTATGGGGAATTGCTTGGATTACACGAGTGATAGAAACAGTTCATTGC
>NC_052163.1:68799758-68804758 GCF_902713615.1 Scyliorhinus canicula | reverse complement strand
ATCTTTCTATCTTTCTATCTATCTAAGGATGTAACCATAGACTGATCTGCCAATAGATCTATCTATCTAACTACCTATCTGCACACAAACGAATCTATCTGTCTGTCTATCTATCTATCTAACTATCTATCTATGTATCTATCTATCAGTCTATCTATCGTTCTATCTATCTAATAATCTACTTGTCTATCTATGTATTTATCCGTCTATATATCTACCTTTCTATCAATCTATCAATCTATCTCACGATATTTCGATCTATACATCTATCTACATATCTATCTATCGATCTATCTATCTACCTATATATCTATCAACCGATGTATCTAACTATCTATCAATCTGTCTATCTATCTATCTATCTATCTATCTATCTATCTATCTATCTATCTCTCTCTCTCTCTCTCTCTCTCTCTATCTATCTATCTATCTATATATCTATCTATCTATCTATCTATCTATCTATCTATCTGAGGGCAGCAGGGTAGCATGGTAGTTAGCATAAATGCTTCACAGCTCCAGGGTCCCAGGTTCGATTCCCGGCTGGGTCACTGTCTGTGTGGAGTCTGCATGTCCTCCCCCTGTGTGCGTGGGTTTCCTCCGGGTGCTCCGGTTTCCTCCCACAGTCCAAAGATGTGCGGGTTAGGTGGATTGGCCATGCTAAATTGCCCGTAGTGTCCTAATAAAAAAGTAAGGTTAAGGGGGGTGGGTTGTTGGGTTACGGGTATAGGGTGGATATGTGGGTTTGAGTAGGGTGATCATGGCTCGGCCCAAAATTGAGGGCCGAAGGGCCTGTTCTGTGCTGTACTGTTCTATGTTCTCTATGTTATCTATGTTATCTATGTTATCTATCTATAATAGCTATATATATATATATCTATCTATGAATCTGTGTGTCTATCTATGTATCTATACATCTATATATCTAAATTTTTATCAATGTATCTATCTATTAATTCGACGAGAAAATTAATTTTCTCCCAAAATGAAACATAGTGAATTTTGATGCAAGCAGTTCGCCAAAATGCTTTATATGCCGAGAAAATCACTTTTATGCCATAAAAGACTGTTTGGGAAGAAATCGTTAATTTTGATGCAAGCACTTTGTCAAAATTCTTAATTCGCCCAGAAAATCACTTTGATGGTATAAAAGACTGTGTAGCAAAACATAGAGAATTTTGATGCGAGCAGGTTGTCAAAATGTTTAATTCGCTGAGCAAATCCCTTTTATGCCATATAAGACTGTTTGTCAAACAATAGTGAATTTTGATGCAAGCAGATTGTCAAAATGCTTTATTCGCCGAGAAAATCTCTTTTATGCCAAATAAAGAATGATCGGCAAGAAATGGTGAAATTTGATGCAAGCAGTTTGTCAAAATGCCGTGAAAATCGCTTTTCTACCAAAAAAGACTGTTCGGGAAAAGAATAGTGAATTTTGATGCAAGCAGTTTGTCAAAATACTTTATTCGCCGAGAAAATCACTTTAATTCCAAAAAAGTGATTTTCTCGGCGAATAATGCCTTTTGATCAACTGCTTGGATCAAAATTCACTATGTTTTCCTAAACAGTCTTTTATGGCATAAAAGTGATTTTCTCGGCGAATAAAGAGTTTTGACAAACGTTTTGCATCAAAATTCACCATATTTCGCCAATCAGTCTTTTATGGCATTAAAGTGACTTTCTCGCCGAATTAAACATTTTGACTAACTGCGTGCATGAAAATTCACTATTTTTTGCCGAACATTATTTTGGCATAAAAGTGATTTTCTTAGAGAATAAAGCATTTTGACAAACTGCTTGCATCAAAATTCACTTGCTTTGCTACACTGTCTTTTATTGCATAAAAGTGATTTTCTCAGCGAATTAAGCATTTTGACAAACTGCTTGCCTCAAAATTCACTATTTCTTGGCAAAAAGCCTTTTATTGCATAAAAATGATTTTCTCGGCAAAGTAAGCATTTTGACAGACTGCTTGCCTCAAAATTCACTGTTTTTTCTCGAACAATCTTTTTTGGCATTAAAGTGATTTTCAGAACGACTGAGGAGTTTTAACAAACTGCTTGCATCAACATTCACTATTTTTCCGAAAACAGTCTTTTATGGCATAGAACTGATTTTCCCGACGAATATAGCATTTTCACAAACTGCTTGCAATCTTTTATTGCATAAAAGGTATTAACTTGGCGAATGAAGCATTTTGACAAACTGCTTGCGAGAAAATTCACTATTTGTTGTCAAACATTCTTTTTTGGTAGGAAAGTGATTATTTTCGGCAAAGTAAGCATTTTGACAAACTGCTTGCCTCCAAATTCACTATTTGGTCCCAAAAAGTCTTTAATGCCATAAAAGTGATTTTCAAGTCTATTAAGCATTTTGACAACTTGCTTGCAATCGAAATTCACTCTTCTTTGTTAAACAGTCATTTTTGGCATAAGACTGATTTTCTAGGCGTTTTCACAAACTGCTGGCATCAAAATTCATTATTATTTGCCGAACATTCTTTTTTGGGAGAAGAGTGATTTTCTCGGCGAACTAAGCATTTTGACAATCTGCTTGCTTCAAAATTCACTCTTGTTTGCTAAACAGTCTTTTATGGTATAAAAGTGATTTTCTGAGCGAATTAAGCATTTGCACAACCTTCTTGCATCGAAATTCCCTATGTTTTGGAACACAGTCTTTTATTGCATAAAAGTGATTTCCGCGGCGAATTAAGCCTTATGACAAATTGCTTGCCTCACAATTCACTGATTCTTCACAAAAAGTGTTTTAAGCATTTTAACAAAGTGCTTGCATCCAAATTCACATTTTTTAACCAAACAGTCTTTTATGGCATAAAAGTGATTTTCTAGGCGCATAAAGCATTTTGACGAACTGCTTTCATCAGACTTCACTATTCTTTGCCAAACATTCATTTTTAGGAGAAAATTAATTTTCTCGGCGAATTAAAATAGATAGATTAATAGAAATTTAGATATGTAGATGGATAAATACATAGATAGACAAATAGATTCATAAATAGATATAGCTATTATTCATAGATAGATACGTATTAGATAGATAGATGGCTGGACAGATCGGTAGGTATATAGATAGATAGATGGATAGATAGATAGGTAGATAGATATATAGATGGATAGACAAATAGATTAATAGATAGATAGATCAATATAAATATAGCTATATAGATAGATACATAGATAGATAGATAGATAGATAGATAGATAGATAGATAGATAGATACATAGACAGATAGTTGGATAGATAGATTGATGGATATATGGATAGATAGATAGAGAGATAGATAGATAGATAGACGGAGAGATAGATAGATAGAAAGATAGATACATGCATTGATATAGATACGTTGATAGATGGATGGAAATATCGCTAGATGCTAGGCAGATATACAGCTAGATAGCTGGATGGACATATAGATCGAGCGATAGATAAATAGATTGATAGATAGATTGGTAGATAGAGAGGTCGATAGATCGATAGAAAGACAGACAAGACAGATAGATAGATAGATAGATAGATAGATAGATAGATAGATAGATAGATAGATAGATAGATAGATAGAGAGATGATAGATAGATAGATAGATAGATAGATAGATAAATAGATAGATAGATAGATAGATAGATAGATAGATAGATAGATAGATAGATAGATAGATAGATAGATAGATAGATAGATAGATAGATAGATAGATAGATAGATAGATAGATAGATAGATAGATAGATAGATAGATAGATTGATTGATGGATATATGGATAGATAGATAGAGAGATAGATAGATAGAGGGAGAGATAGATAGATAGAAAGATAGATACATGCATTGATATAGATACGTTGATAGATGGATGGAAATATCGCTAGATGCTAGGCAGATATACAGCTAGATAGCTGGATGGACATATAGATCGAGCGATAGATAAATAGATTGATAGATAGATAGATTGGTAGATAGAGAGGTCGATAGATCGATAGAAAGACAGACAAGACAGATAGATTGATAGATAGATAGATAGAGAGGTAGATAGATTGATACATAGATAGATAGATAGATAGATAGAGAGAATGATAGATAGATAGATAGATAGATAGATAGATAGACAGACAGATAGATAGATAGATAGATAGATAGATAGATAGATAGATAGATAGATAGATAGATAGATAGATAGATAGATAGATAGATAGATAGATAGATAGATAGATAGATAGATAGATACATAGATAGATAGGCCGATAGATAGATAGAAAGAAAGACAGACAGATAGATATATAGATAGATAGATAGACTGATAGATAAATGGACAGATAGATAGATAGATATGTAGATAAATGTATAGATCGAACTATCGTGAGATAGATTGATCGTGAGGTAGCAGGGTAGCATGGTGGTTAGCATAAATGCTTCACAGCTCCAGGGTCCCAGGTTCGATTCCCGGCTGGGTCACTGTCTGTGTGGAGTCTGCACGTCCTCCCCCTGTGTGCGTGGGTTTCCTCCGGGTGCTCCGGTTTCCTCCCACAGTCCAAAGATGTGCGGGTTAGGTGGATTGGCCATGCTAAATTGCCCGTAGTGTCCTAATAAAATGTAAGGTTAAGCGGGGGGGGGGGGGGGGTTGTTGGGTTACGGCTATAGGGTGGATATGTGGGTTTGAGTAGGGTGATCATGGCTCGGCACAACATTGAGGGCCGAAGGGCCTGTTCTGTGCTGTACTGTTCTATGTTCTATTGATAGAAAGATAGATATGTAGATGGATAGATACATAGATATACAAATACATTAAATAGATAGTAGATCGATATAAATATAGCTATATAGATAGATACATAGATAGGTAGATAGATTGATTGATTGATAGATACATAGACAGATAGTTAGATAGATAGATAGATAGACAGATAGATAGATATATAGACAGATAGAGAGAGAGAGAGAGAGAGAGAGAGATAGTTAGATAGATAGATAGATAGATAGATAGATAGATTC
>NC_052163.1:68682258-68774758 GCF_902713615.1 Scyliorhinus canicula | reverse complement strand
GCCCCCAAATTTTGAGGGTAGCCGCCACCACCGGGCTCGTGTTATACCTCGTTGGAGGGAGCGGCAACGGCGCCGTTACTAACGCTTCCAGGCTCGTGCCCACACAAGACGCCGCCTCCATCCTCTTCCACACTGCCCCCTCCTCGTCCATTACCCACTTATGCACCATCGCTGCGTTGGCCGCCCAGTAGTACCCACAGAGGTTGGGCAATGCCAGCCCCCCCCCCCCTATCCCTGCCTCGTTCCAGGAACACTCTTCGAACCCTTGGAGTCCCATGCGCCCACACAAAACCCATGATACTGCTGTTGACCCTCCTGAAAAAAGGCCTTTGGGATACAGATGGGGAGGCACTGGAACAAGAACAAAAACCTCGGGAGCACCGTCATCTTAACGGACTGTACCCTCCCCGCCAGTGACAGCGGTAACATATCCCACCTCTTAAATTCCTCCTCCATCTGCTCCACCAACCTTGTGAGGTTGAGCTTGTGCAGGGCCCCCCCAACTCCCAGCCACCTGGACCCATAAGTACCTGTTGCTCTTCCCTGCCTGCTTCAGTGGGAGCCTACCAATCCCCTCCTCTTGATCCCCTGGATGCACCACAAACACCTCGCTCTTGCCCAGGTTCAGCTTATACCCTGAGAAACCCCCGAATTCCCCAAGGATCCTTATCACCTCCGGCATCCCCCCACCGGGTCCGCCACATACAGCAGCAGGTTGTCCGCGTACAGTGACACTCGATGCTCCTCCCCACCCCGCACCATGCCCCTCCAGTTCCCTGACTCCCTCAATGCCATGGCCAGGGGCTCAATTGCCAACACGAAGAGCAAGGGGGACAGGGGGCACCCCCGTCACGTCCCCCGATGCAGCCAAAAGTACTCCGACCTCCTCCTATTCGTGGCTACACTTGCCATCGGGGCCTCGTAGAGCAGCCTCACCCATCGAATAAACCCCTCCCCAAACCCAAACCTCTCCAACACCTCCCACAAGTACTCCCACTCCACCCTATCGAAGGCCTTCTCCGCGTCCAACGCCACCACTATCTCCGCCTCCCCTTCCACCGCCGGCATCATTATGACATTGAGGAGCCTTCGCACATTTGTGTTCAGCTGCCTTCCCTTCACAAACCCCGTCTGGTCCTCATGTATGACCCCCGGCACACAATCCTCTATTCTAGTGGCCAGGATCTTTGCCAGCAGCTTGGCATCGGCATTCAGCAACTAAATCGGCCTATATGATCCACACTGCAGAGGGTCCTTGTCCCGCTTCATGATCAAGGAAATCAGCGCCCGCGACATAGTTGGGGGCAAAGCCCCCCCCTCCCATACCTCGTTAAATGTCCGAACCAACAGGGGGCCCAACAAGTCCAAATACTTTTTATAAATTTCCACCGGAAACCCGTCCGGCCCCGGCGCCTTCCCCGACTACATGCTCCCTATCCCTTTAACAACCTCCTCCAACTCGATCGGTGCCCCTAGTCCCTCCACCCGCTCCTCTTCCACCCTCGGGAAACGCAACCTGTCCAGGAAGCGCCCCATTCCACCCTCCTCCACCGGGGGCTCAGAGCAGTACAGTTCCCCATAAAAGTCCCTGAAGACCCCATTGACCTCTACCCCCCTCCGCACCACCTTCCCAGCGCTATCCCTCACTCCCCCAATCTCCCTGGCCGCGTCTCGCTTCCGGAGCTGGTGCGCCAGCATCCTGCTCGCCTTCTCCCCGTGTTCATACACCGCCCCCTGTGCTTTCCTCCACTGGGCTTCCGCCTTTCTGGTCGTCAGTAGGTCAAATCTGGCCTGTAGGCTACGCCTCTCCCCCAGCAATCCCTCCTCCAGGGCCTCCGCATATCTCCTATCCACCTGCACCATCTCCCCTATCAGTCTTTCCCTTTCCCTCTGCTCCCCCCTCTCCCTATGGGCTCGGATGGAGATCAATTCCCCCGTCATCACCGCCTTCAATGCCTCCCAGACCATCCCCACCCGAACCTCCCCGTTATCATTGGCCTCGAGGTATCTCTCAATACACCCCCGGACCCTCCCGGCCACCTCCTCCTCTGCCAGCAGCCCCACCTCCATGCGCCAGAGCGGACGTTGGTCCCTCTCTTCCCCCTGCCCGAGGTCCATCCAGTGTGGGGCATGGTCCGAAATGGCAATGCCTCCACCCTCGGCACCAGCCCCCTGCTCAGGACAAAAAAGTCAATCCTCGAGTAGGCCTTATGTACATGGGAGAAAAACGAGTATTCCCTGGCCCTTGGCCTCTCAAACCTCCAAGGGTCCATCCCCCCCATCTGGTCCATAAATCCCCTCAGCACCTTAGCCGCCGCTGACCTCCTACCCGTCCGGGACTTGGATCAATCCAATGGGGGATCCAGCACAGTGTTAAAGTCTCCCCCCATGATCAGGCCCCCCACCTCCAGGTCCGGAATGCGGCCCAGCATACGCCGCATGAACCCCGAATCCCGAATGGGGCATAAACATTCACCAACACTACCCGCTCCCCCTGCAGCTTGCCACTCACCATCACGTACCTCCCGCCACTGTCAGCCACCACCTTCAACACCTCAAATGACACCTTCTTCCCCACCAGGATCGCCACCCCTTTACTCTTCTCGTCCAGCCCTGAGTGGAATACCTGGCCCACCCACCCCTTTCTCAGCCGGACCTGGTCCACCACTCTCAGGTGTGTCTCCTGGAGCATGGCCACATCCGCCTTCAGTCCCTTCAGGTGCGCAACTACTCGGGCCCTTTTGACCGGCCCATTCAGCCCCCTCACATTCCAGGTTATCAGCCGAATCCGAGGGCGCCCTGCCCCCTTACCCTGCCGATTAGCCATACCCCATCCCTTGCCCACCCCCGGCCCGCGTCCCACGCTCTGCCAGTTTCCCACGGCGGCACCTCCCCCCTCCAGCACTCCCTGCGTCCTCCAGCTCCTTCCTGACTGTTTCAGCAGCAACCCGGTAACCCCCCCCTCCCGTCCCCCCCAGGCTAGGACCCCTCCTAGCCGCGCACCCCCCCCCCCCTCTACAGCACTCCCGTGAGCCAGCTATCTTCTGCTGACCCCGGCGGCTCCCGCCCTACTTTCGGCTCCTCCCAATGTGGGACTGCCCCTCCCCCATAGTGCCCATCAACCAGTCCACCCTCCCCCGCTCCTGCGCGGGAAAAGAAAACCCCGCCCCCTCCCTCTCCCAGCGCGGGGACCCCGCAGAAAGCCCGCGCTTTCGCCCTGCCAGGCCCCGCCTCCTCCAGGGCCACTCCCATTGTCAGTCCCCCCCACCAGCTCCCCAAACACCCCGTTTACCCCTCAGTCCAAACCCGCCCACCCAACTCCTGCTAGAAAACCCATAAAGAAAACACCCGTACGGCATCACCCCACCCACCTTACGGCCACCCCACATCATACCCTAAACCCCGCAGATACACATACAGTATAAATAAATACAGTATTCCACACCATCCCCCATCCGGGGGATCCTCAGTTTGTGTCCAGTTTCTCGGCTTGCACGAAGGCCCACGCCTCCTCCGGGGACTCAAAATAGTGGTGCCGATCCTGGTAGGTGACCCACAGACGCGCCGGCTGCAGCATTCCAAACTTCACCTTCCGTCTGTGGAGCACCGCCTTCGTCCGGTTAAACCCGGCCCTCCGCCTCGCCACCTCCGCACTCCAGTCCTGGAAGATCCGCACCGCCGTGTTCTCCCATTTGCTGCTCCACTCCTTCTTGGCCCACTGGAGCACACACTCACGATCCGCAAACCGGTGGAACCTTACCAACACCGCCCGCGGCGGCTCGTTCGGTTTGGGCCTCCTAGCCAGAATTCTGTGGGCCTCCTCCAACTCCAGGGGCCCCTGGAAGGACCCAGCCCCCATCAGCGTGTTCAGCATCATCACCACATAGGCCGCTAGGTCCGACCCCTCCAGCCCCTTCGTGAGGCCCAGGATCCGTAAATTCTTCCTCCTCGACCGGTTGTCCAACTCCTCGAACCGCTCCTGCCATCTTTTATGGAGCGCCTCGTGCACCTCCACCTTCCCCACCACGGCCACGACCTCGTCCTCTCTCTCGGCGGCTTGCTGCTGCAGCTCCCGGATCGCAGCCCCCTGGGCTGTCTGGGTCTCCATCAGTTCCCTGTTGGTTACCTTGATGGACTCCAGCAGCTCCACTTTCAGATCCAGGAAGAGGCTCAGCAGAGTCGTCTGGACCCACTTCTTCAGTTCTTCAAAACTTACGCCGGCCGCCATTTTGTCCTGCGGGTCCCGATTTTTTTCAAAAGTTTTTCCTCCCGATTCTCACCCTGCTCCGCTCCTGGTCTGCACCATGGGACCTCTGGGGAAACTCCTGGCCTCTTCCCCCATCGGGATTTGCCTCTTAATCTCCGTTGGGGGCCTTTAAAAAAGCCCCGAAGTCCGTTTTTTTCGGGACCCTCCGAACGTGCGGCTCAGCTGGTCATTGCCGCTACCGGAAGTCGAAAAAAAGTGATTTTAATAAGAACATAAGAACATAAGAACTAGGAGCAGGAGTAGGCCATCTGACCCCTCGAGCCTGCTCCGCCATTCAATGAGATCATGGCTGATCTTTTGTGGACTCAGCTCCACTTTCCGGCCCGAACACCATAACCCTTAATCCCTTTATTCTTCAAAAAACTATCTAGGCGAATTAATCATTTTGAGTAGTTTGCCATTGCTTTTCACAGCGTCTTGAATGAAAACTAACTATGTTTTGCCAACAATTCATTTTGGGAGGAAAAGTGATTTTCTCATCGAGTTTAACATTTTGAGTACTTTGCCGTTGTTTTTCAGAGCGTCTTGCAGGAAAATTAACTATTTTTTGCAAACCATTGATTTTGGAAAGAAAAGTGATTTTCTCGGCGAGTTAAGCATTTTGACCACTTTACTGTTGCTTTTCAGAGCGTCTTGCATGATAATTTACTATTTTTCCCCAAACATTCATTTTGGACAGAGAAGTGATTTTCTCGACAAATTAAGCATTTTGAGTTGTTTGCCGTTGCTTTTCAGAGCTTGTTGCATGAAAATTAATTATTTTTTGCCAACCATTGATATTGGGAAAAAATGTGATTTTCTGGGCACGTTAAATTGAGTACTATGCCGTTGCTTTTCAGAGCTTTTTGCATGATAATTAACTATTTTTTGCCAAGCATTCATTTTGGGAATAAAAGTGATTTCTTTGGTGAATTCAGCATTTTGAGTACTGTTGCTTTTCAGAGCGTCTTGCATGATTATTTACTATTTTGGGAATAAATGTTTGGTGAATTAAGCATTTTGAGTAGTTTGCCGTTGCTTTTCTGAGCGTTTTGCAAGAGAACTAACTAATTTTTGCCAAACATTCATTTTGGAATGAAAAGTCATTTCTTTGGTGAATTAAGCATTTTGAGTAGTTTGCCGTTGCTATTCAGAGCGTCTTACATGGAAACTAACTATGTTTTGCCAACCATTCATTTTGGACAGAAAAGTGATTTTCTCGGCGAATTAAGCATTTTGAGTAGTTTGCCGTTGCTTTGCAAAGAGTCTTCCACGATAATTAACTATTTTATGCCAAACATTCATTTTGGAAAGAGAAGTGATTTTCTAGGCGAATTAACCATTTTGAGTAGTTTGCCATTGCTTTTTGAATGAAAACTAACTATGTTTTGCCAACAATTCATTTTGGGGGGAAAAGTGATTTTCTCGTCGAGTTTAACATTTTGAGTCTGAAAATTAAGTATATTTTGCCAAGCATTCATTTTGGAAAAAAGTGATTTCCTCGGTAAATTAAGCATCTTGCGTAATTTGCCGTTGCTTTTCAGAGCGTTTTGCATCAAAACTAGCTACTTTTTGCCAAACATTCATTTTGGTCAAAAGTGATTTTCTGGATTAGTTAAGCATTTTGAGTAGTTTGACGTTACTTTTCAGAGCGTCTTGCATCAAAATTTACTAATTTTTGTGAAATATTCATTTTGGAAAAAAGTGATTTTCTCGGCGAGTTAAGCAATTTGAGTAATTTGCCGTTTGGTTTCAAAGCGAATTGCATCACAATATGCTAATTTTTGGACTTCCGGTGGCAGCTATGAGGGAGTAAGTCGCGCATTTGGTGGCTCTCAGACTTTTCCCCCTGACTTTTTTGAACTTTTGTGCGCTGCAGTGAAAAGCAATCTCTTGATCTGAATCCATACAGACTTAAGGAGCAGAAGGGACGAAAACAGGTGAAGAAGGGGCTGAATAAAGGTGGTGTGGAAGCTCAAGTGGGAGGAAAGATGGCCAATGAACGGACCATGGGATGGACAGACCAGACAGCACTGGACAACATGCTGAAAGTCATGAAAGAGAGCTTCGCAGCACTGAAGCGGGATAATTTGGAACCGCTCCAGAAAGCAGTGGAGCAACTGTCCTAGAGGCTGGACGCTCAGGATAAGAAGGTCCAGGCACTGGAGAAGACAGTGGAAGTGCAGGCAGATTTCCAAACGGTAGCAGACGTGGAAATTAGAAAATTGAAGGAGCAACAATCAAGGCTGATGGACAGGCTGGAGGACCTGGAAAACAGGTCTTGCTGGCAGAATCTGAGAATCATTGGCCTCCCTGAGAGGCGTGAGGGAGGGGATGCCACGGCATGTATGGCAAGTGTAGCCACCTGGGTTGGACACTTCCTGACACAAAATGGAAGAACGCAAAGATTACAGGGAAAAATGGACATTGGCAAAGAAACAAGCAGTCTGCAGAATGCCCTGTATTCTAGCTGCCATAGAAACCCGACAGAATTGTAACTAACGAGCTGTGCATATTAAGTGAGTGATTCACGGTGATTCCCAGGCACAATCGACACAACAGTTAACTGCAATTGAAACATTCTATAGAAGGTCAGACATTCCGGCGCCAGTGGAGTCTAAGACAAAGGACACCAATAAGGTGCAAGGAACCGCCCGGTGATCGAGGAACGGCCCCGTTATTGGGGAAATTCAAATCAATCGATTGGGAAGAGACCCAATCGATTGCAGGTTTACAGAGGATCCGCCCAGAAGGATGCGAAGCCCCTGGGACCTATAAAAGTCAGGTCCCAGGACTGATTCACTTTCTTGACCAGCCTCCCAGCGCTCTTCTTGACCAGCCAGCCCTCCCAGCAGAACACCTTTGCAGTAGAAGAACCTTGAGACGGTCAGCAGCCGCCATCAAGTAAGTGTCATACAACGCATGCTTAGAGAGTAGACACTCCTGACCCCTTTAGTCCACACTAACTGAAAGCCTGTAGATCCAGGACAAAGCAAGAGGCCATTGTTCTCTGATCCAGCAGTTCCCTTATTCCAGATAAGTATTGGCCTGTTAGTGGTAGGAATAGCCTAGTCTTTTAGTTTTATATGCATAATTAATAGATAACTGTATTATAATAAACGTGTCTTGTTTGAACTTACTAACTGGTGTATTGAGTTATTGCACAGTGGACCATGCAAAGTGTAGGAAGCAGATTGCGGAGCTGCAATCTCTGCTTTCTGTGCAGAATGGCTTCCAAGAAACCTTTGGAACGCAATTAGAGGAAGAGAATGCACCAGATTGGCAGGAGTTAAGCGAGACAGCGCGGCGATATGTTCAGGGAACATGTGCGCTAGAAAGGCAGCAGAAAAGGAAAGCGCCCCAACCCCCCACAGATCAGATAGCACCCACACCAATGAACCCAGTCACCTCCCAACGAAAAGCAACCACAGACGGCGCACCCGAGATCACTTACACCACCCCCTTAACCGTGACTCAACTAAGGGATGCGTGTGAGAAAATCACCCCATTTCTCCCCGCTTCAAACCCCTACCAATTCTTTGCAAGAGTTAAGCAACAGGCGGCCAAGTATGGCCTTGATGCACGAGAGCAGGTTAAGCTCACAGTTTTGAGCTTAGACTCACCGGTAGGAGCAGCCCTCCCCGATCCACAGAACGTTGGAGGAGGCACCCTCGAAGAAATGCATACAGCTATTTTGGATGCGATAGGGTACAACAGAGGAGGCAGATGTAGGCAGAAAAAGACCGAGCATTTGCAGGAAGGCTGTGGGTTCACTTCACTGAAGTTTTCGGTGAATTAGACCGCGCACATTTGACCCAAGATAAGATGGTTAAATGGACCCGCACTATCATCTCCCACGCCACAGATGCAGGACAGAAAGTCTGCTCTAATGACGACCCTTCAGAAAAGGCCCATAATGAAAAATGGATCTTGAAAAATTGTCCCGCGCTTGGGAGCAATCTGTGCACAATAAGAAAGCATTTAAGAAGCCCGAGGAGGCGCAAACCGAGGTAGATATCCAAGCAGTAAGAGCGCACCAAAATGGGTAAATGAGGGACAGAACAGCCCCCACAGAAGTCACAGGAATGTTTTAACTGCGGACAGTTAGGGCATTTTGCTAGGGAATGTCACGCCCCTCAGAAATCTCAGAGAGGCCAGCAGACAGGCACTCTGAACAGGAACAGATCAAAGCCTATTCACAGTATCGGGACACAGTCAGGACAGACCAATGTGGACGGAACGGACTGACGGTGTTTGGGCACCTCCACTTGGGTCTGTGACACCCTCTGGGACAGATCCGGATGACCGGTAGTCACAGCGAAAATTCGGGGAAAGCCCATAGAATTACTCTGGGACTCAGGAGGGTCCCGCGTGACCATTAATTCCTCCACTACACCACAGGCAAACACATGGCCCACTACAGGCACAATAACGCTCAGCGGCTTTAGAGGACACTCACAGCAAGGAACCATTACAGCCGCTGTACCAATCCAGCTAGGGAATATCGCCACCAGACACCCCGTTTTAGTTAATCTGCCCCACACAGCAGAACACCTACTCAGCATTGATTTTATGAATGCACACAGCTTGTACACAGGGCAGTTTTAAACAAACACAGGACAGCATTTGCCAGTCACCGGCATGACTGCGGTCGAATGACTGGACAAGTTCAGATTACAGGACCTGACCCGAGACCACAAAGATAGTACAGATTTCGCCTTGAAGTGGAGGGAGAAATCGGAAAGGTAATAGAGAGCTTATTAGAGCAGGGCGTACTAAGGCCTCCACTAATAATGTCTCTATTTGGCCAGTGAGGAAGCCCGACGGATCATGGCGCCTGACCATTGATTATCGGGAACTCAACAAAGTTACCCCAGCAGTAGCCCCCACAGTAACAACAAGTCCCGAGACCATGCCCAAGCAGGGACTCAACTCCAAGTATTTCACGGTATTGGACATTAGCAACAGCTTTTGGTCAATGCCATTGGCAAAGGCGTGCCAGTACAAATTTGCCTTCACTTTTAAAGGTCAGCAGTACATGTGGACATGCCTCCCACAAGGATTCCACAACTCCCCCTCCATTTTCCACCGACAGCTGGCAAATGGACTAGCTAAATCGTCCCGACCTGAATGTCTGGTACAGTATGTGGACGACCTATTACTGCAGACAGACACCAAGGCAGAGCACATCACGCTTCTGTCTGAACTCCTGCAACTCTTACAGTCAATCGGATGTAAAGTAAACCCAAGAAAGGCACAACTATTGGAGAATAAAGTGATGTATTTGGGTACAATCATCACGCACGGCAAACGCGAGATCAAGTTCAAAAGAATTGACTCGATCGTCAAATTGCCCCTTCCCCAAAATGTTTCAGCCCTCCGGTAATTTTTAGGCATGGTTGGGTATTGTCGGAACCATATCGATGGTTTTGCGACCAAGGCAGCCCCACTTCCAGACCTCCTTAAGAAAGGAGCCCCTTGGGAATGGCTTCCGCAGCATATAGAGGCTGTGGAAGATTTAAAGAAAGCCCTTAACGCAACACCTGCACTTCAAGTTCCAGACCCGCTCTCCCCCTATGCAATTGAGGTAGCAAGCACAGATCTGACCCTCTCAGCCATGCTCCTTTAGGAACGGCACGAGCAGCTACGACCAGTGGCTTATGCCTCCAGACTGTTAGACCCAGTAGAGCAAGGATTTTCAGCCTGCGAAAGGCACCTACTCACAGTATTCTGGGCAGCACAGTACTTTTCGTACATTACCGGACTAAACCCCATAACAATTCTGACCGAACACACCCCCACACAGCTTCTATTGGACGGATGACTGAAGGACGGTTCAGTTAGCCAGATTAGAGCAGCTAGGTGGACACTTCTTTTACAAGGACGGGACATCACCGTTAAATGGACTAAGACTCACATCTTCTTAGCAGACAACCACCAATACCCAGGACAACCCCATGATTGCGAAATAGTAGCCTCCCTCCACAACGCAGGACCCTTCATTGCAAAGACGCCCCCCAGGAAGATAGGAAATTCAACTCAAAGCCCCCAAGCACACAGACACGTGTGCCCCCTTGAAGATTTATGTGGATGGTTCATCCACTGTTTTAAATGGTGAGCGCATTACAGGATGCGGCATCTATGTAAAGGATGCGCAGGGACGCGCATTAGAAGAGATATCGTTAAAGTTACCTGGTCACTTAGGCGCGCAGGCAGCAGAGCTTGCGGCCATAGCTTACATAGTGGACCACCCAGATTCGTTCCCCAGCCCAGCAGATATATATTCGGATAGTTTATATGTCTGCAACAGTTTGACGGATTTTCTACCCCTGTGGAAGACAAGAGGTTTTGTTTCCGTGGATGGAAAGCCCCTTCCATCAGCCCCATTGCTCCGCCATACCCTAGAACAGGCAAAGGGTAGGACTTATGGCATCATTAAAGTGAGAAGTCATCATCGGTCATCCCCGCCTGGAAATGGGAAAGCCGATGCACTGGCAAAAGCAGGTTCCATTTTTGGACACCCCCAGCTAGCGCCTCTGCTAGCGCCCCTGTGAGTTCAGTTCAGGTCTCACAGACAAACATTGAGGACTTAGTACAGGCACAAAGACAGGACATCAATCTCAGGGAGATTAGTAGAGGAAAGTATTTAGCCCCGTACGACAAGTTTAAACATGCTCTGACCACACATGAGGGTGTGGTTATCAAAGATAAACTATATGTGGTTCCTGAGAAAGACAGGAATCAAATGATTGCCTTATTCCATGACAGTCATGGACATCAAGGGATAGACCCTACCACAGCCCACCTGAGACAGCTCTGTTGGTGGCCAGATTTGAGAGAGGATGTAACACATTACATCGAGAATTGTTTGATTTGTGCTCAGAATAACCCGGAGAGGTATTCGAAGAAGGCACAGCTCAGTCACACTCGCCCCGTTAATGGCCCCAGGACAAACCTCCAGATCGATTTTATAGGTCCATTTCCCCCTTGCAGGAATGGCTATAAATACGTTTTGGTGGTCATTGATACATTCACGAAATGGGTAGAGGCATTCCCATCTTGAACAAACACAGCAAAACACATGGGGCCTCACGGTAGCATGGTGGTTAGCATCAATGCTTCACAGCTCCAGGGTCCCAGGTTCGATTCCCGGCTGGGTCACTGTCTGTGTGGAGTCTGCACGTCCTCCCTGTGTGTGCGTGGGTTTCCTCCGGGTGCTCCGGTTTCCTCCCACAGTCCAAAGATGTGCGGGTTAGGTGGATTGGCCATGCTAAATTGCCCGTAGTGTAAGGTTAATGGGGGGATTGTTGGGTTACGGGTATACGGGTTACGTGGGTTTAAGTAGGGTGATCATTGCTCGGCACAACATCGAGGGCCGAAGGGCCTGTTCTGTGCTGTACTGTTCTATGTAAAACAATCGCAAATTCCTGACCCACCACATCTTTACTAGATGGTGACTCCCCAGAAGTATTGAGTCTACCAGGGATCTCATTTTACAGGATGGGTCATGAAGAACGTCCTGACCATATTCGGCATTAAACAAAATTTCTACATTGCGTACCACCCCCAGTCCAGCGGTATAATGGAACGCATGAATCGGACTCTAAAATCGACCCTTAGAAAGATGGTCTAGAAAAACAATACCACTTGGGATTCGGTGCTCCCATTCGCACTTATGTTTTTAAGGAACACTGTTTCAGCCACAACAGGTTTCACCCCACACACACTCATGACCAGGCGCCCCATGAAAGGTTCTGAATTCCTTTTAGGACTCAACATGACCAGCCCAGAAGTGACGGCCCTCACACACGAGAAAGCAGTAAAGCAATTAGTGAAAGCTGTAAGATCGGCTCAGTTAGCAGCAGCAGTTAAATTGGGAAAGAAAAGGAAACAGAGCAAGGCTTGTTTCAACAGAACAGTACATTCCACAGAGTTTCAGGTTGGACAACAGGTGATGCTGTCTGTTTATAACCCCAGCACGTTTTTGGCCCCAAAATTTTCAGGTCCGTACTCAATTGCGGACAAAATCAGCCCTTCAGTCTATAAGATAAAGTACCCCAACAGGAAGACTGCCTGGTTCCATATCAACCAGTTAAAGGCATATGGAACACAGTCCAACCACACACACCATGTCCTGCTAGACGCCGCAGAACACCACGCCCCGCCCACAAGAGACGCATTTCCACCCTCCCCCCCCCACAGACCAGCACCTCATCGGACTCGACCTCGACTCCGTCCATTGACTTCAGACCACACCCCGAAACGCCCACAAGCTGAAATGAAATGAAAATGAAAATCGCTTATTGTCACGAGTAGGCTTCAATGAAGTTACTGTGAAAAGCCCCTAGTCGCCATATTCTGGCGCCTGTCCGGGGAGGCTGGTATGGGAAGAGCACAGCAGAGACAGCGACTGTGACTTTGATGACAGCCACAGCACGCCTCTCTACTGCCCTGATACACCAGATCCCACAAACACCAACTACGACCCCGACTACAGTGATTTGGAGATCACTTACATTAAGACACCAGACCCACCCCAGACCCACCGCCCAACTATGACGACCCCGACAACGTTCACACAAATTTGGACACGACCATTTGGCACCAAGACAACTCTTACAGGCTCATTCTTGAATGACGAGAGAGACCCTCGGTCACACAACTCACTCATAGCATGCCTGGTCCATACAAGGGTATGGGATCCGGGAGAAGAGGATGACTTTAAGTCTGACTCCCGACACGGCAACCCCTTTGCGACCCTGTTTGCAGAGAATGAAGAGAATTAAGGTGTCCAGATGATGCAACAAGAGGAACCGCTTGAGTGATAAACGGTGTCCTTTTCTGATGGAACCTGCAGTATGTTTGTTTCATGTTTGTTTGTTTTTTGTTTGTTTTTGGATCAGTTCGGACTAGGAGGATTGGCCACAGGACTTCCAGCTGAAAAGTTTGTGACCATCTCACATTTCGTCATTGTTCTTCTGTAGTGAAGATGTTTTCTTCCCGAGACCATTTCATAACTGCCCTTCTGATTCGACGGAAGCCTTGTCTGCTGATACCTTTGAGAACTTGTAAGATGCCAAATCAGCTGAAATGTCTGAAGCCCAGCTAATGGCTTCTCCTTTGAATCCACTGGGGGCTCCCTAGCTCCAGTTTCATAACTGCTCTTCTGTTGTTTGGAGGACAGAAGAGGCAACCCCCATGATGACTACATTCTTGCTCGTTCGTTTCAGGTCGCTAAGGCAGTGGAGGACCCGCTCTGTCTGAGGACCACCCCACTGGTCAACTAAGCTCGGGTACAGCACAGCACGCCCTACCCGGGGATTCCACCCAACTCTTACCCGTCACGGCCCATACGCAACTCATTCGAAAGTCTTATTTCTAAATAGTTTGGTTTGTTTTTGTTTAGGTTACCCTTTGGTTGCCACTCCAGATGCTATTTGCATCCAGAAACAGTGGGATACTAAATTGCAAAGCCTGCGAGACGGCTCGCAGTGGTACAGTATTTGAGTATATGCCTGGCCCTAAATTCGTTTTGAAAAAAAAAAATGAGGGGAGTCACAGTGAGTGACTTGACCAATCATAAAGGGAAAATTGGCACAAGAGGACAGATATACTATCATTCGAGGTATTAAACACTAACGGATACTATGCTTGATCCCTAGCTTTCGGACGTTCGAAGGAGGGATCAAAGCAGGATCAGAGCAAGATCAACAAGAAAGAGAACAGAAGGAAGAGAAGAGAGAAGGAAAATGACAGCCACGACTACATTTTTCTTCATCACTTTTGTATATTTGCGTGCGAATGCAAACCCCCTTACCCCCACCCCGGCCGTTAATGTTTCCCAGACACAGACCAGTCCAAGCCCAGTAGACGGCAACACTACCCCGACCTGGTGTACCAGATTCATGACTTGATACTCCTTGTCTTATGTCATAGAATCGCTTTTGGCACTAGCGATTGTCTGCATCCTAGTTCAGACCCTTCAAGGGTGAGGAAATGGCGAAGGAGAGCATACCGCTCTCGTACCTCAATGGTATATAGGATGAGATCCCCTATCTTTGGTTTCCATCAGTCCCCTGAACCCCTTGAAATGTGAATAAAGGATTTTCTTTTCGTTTTGCCATGCCATGTAAATAAAGGAACTTTTAAATGTTGTGTACCTCTGAGATCGATTGCCGAGTCAGAGAAATGTGCCATGAATGCTGCTATAAGTTTGTATGGATAGAAAGTTTAGAATGATTGCATGTAAGTGAGTGTAGCTTATTTAAGGATAGTTAGAGGTTCCCGTTGTGATTTTGGTAATGCATGTCCCCTATGACATAGCGCCAAATAGAGATTGTGGATAAAAGTTTTCTGCATAGTTGAGGAATGTGCAGAGGCCATGGAACTCGCTGAGGTCAGGGAACGGAGACACCGTACTTAGGTGATCCTTCACGCTTTCGCGTTAGGATCACAAGGAGCGAGTGTAGCCACCTAGGTTGGCCACTTCCTCACACAAAATGGAAGAACGCAAAGATTGCAGTGTAAAATGGACATTGGCAAAGAAACAAGCAGTCTGCAGAATCCCCCGTATTCTAGCTGCCACAGAAACCCGACAGAATTGTAACTAACGAGCTGCGCATATTAAGTGAGCGATTCACGGTGATTCCCAGGCACAATGGACACAACAGTTAACTGTAATTGAAACATTCTATGGAAGTTCAGACATTCCGGCGCCAGTGGAGTCTGAGACAAAGGGTACCAATAAGGTGTAAGGAACCGGCCGGTGATCGAGGAACGGCCCCGTTATTGGGGAAATTCAAATCAATCGATTGGGAAGAGACTCAATCGATTGCAGATTTATAGAGGGTCCGCCCAAAAGGATGCGAAGCCCCTGGGACCTATAAACGTCAGGTCCCAGGACTGATTCGCTTTCTTGACCAGCCTCCCAGCGCTCTTCTTGACCAGCCGGCCCTCCCAGCAGAACACCTTTGCAGTAGAAGAACCTTGAGAAGGAGAGGCCTGGTTAGCAGCCACCATCAAGTAAGTGTCATACAACGCACGCTACGAGAGTAGACACTCCTGACCCCTTTAGTCCACACCAACTGGAAGCCTGTAGATCCAGGACAAAGCAAGAGGCCATTTTTCCCTGATCCGGCAGTTCCCTTATTCCAGATAAGTATTGGCCTGTTAGTGGTAGGAATAGCCTAGTCTTTTAGTTTTATATGCATAATTAATAGATAACTATTATAATAAACGTGTCTTGTTTGAACTTACTAACTAGAGTATTGAGTTATTGGTCTGAACTTGAACTTGAATCTTGTGGCGGTATCTTAACAATACCTGAGAACTCTAGAGCTAAGGAATAAAACAGAGCCAAATTGAGTGTAAAGCACACTCACCCAGAACGAGCAACACAGACATGCAGCAGAACCTTGTGGAGGATGATTTGTTCCCACGTCCGTTGGAGCTGGACAGGGCACATAGAGTGCAGGCGAGGCAGCCGTGAGGGGGGGGGGGGGGGGGGGGGGTGTCAGGTTCCATAGGTTCGTGGACAAGGAGCGGGTTCTATAGTGGGCCAAGTGCACGAAGAGCTGCTCATGGAACAACAGTGTCCTGCGCATCTACCACGATCTGAGCCAGGAGATGGCCAGAAGGAGGGCAGCCTACAGACAAATTAAAGGGGTCCTGTTTAAAAAGAAGATCAAGTTCGGGCTACTTTTCCCGGCGCGGCTTTGGGTCACATACCCGGAACAGCAACATTATTTTGATGACTCAGAGGAAGAGATGGGCTTCGCTAAGGGGAGTGGACTGGTGCTGAACTGAGGACCCATGGACTCAAGTTAGAGTGTATTGAGGGATGTTTGCATTTGTTTGCAGATTGCCCTTCATGTTAGCGATGTCGTTCGGCATGCTCTTTTTCTTAAAATTGGGGGTGTTCTTGTGTTTGTGTTTGCCTGTTTGAAAGCTTTAAAGTTAAAGCCAAAGTTATAGTTAAAGTTTAAGTTATTGGGTGCTGGAGGGATGTTCGGGTTCTTTTTGCTATCTTTCTGGGGATGTTTGGAGGGGGGGTGGGTGGTAGCGCCCACCTCATTACACAGTTGAAATTGCACTATTGTGGGGCGAGCTTTGTTCTTTGTTTTCTCTCTGTTTCTGTCCCAGAGCGATTGCTCGAACAGGGCTGTTCTGGGGAGGCGGTGTTGATGGGTGGGGGGGGGGGGGGGGGGGGGGGGGGAGGGGAGTAGGGGGACAATAGGTGGGAGACGTGGCGGCGCCGAAGTTGAGAGCCACTAGGCTAGCTGCTTTGAGCTAGCCAACGGGAGCGAGGTGGGGGTGGGAGCTGCCAAGAGGCGGACCAGGGGAGGCACGGCACATGGGCAGGGGGTGGGCCCAAGAAGGGGTAGGGTGGGCAGGGTGCCCTCCAACCAGGCTGATCACCTGGAATGTTAGAGGATTAAACAGGCCAGTTAAGATGGCACGTGTGTTCGTGCACTTACGGGCTCTGAAGGCGGATGTAATGTTGCTGCAGGAGACACATTTGAAAGTGGCAGACCAGATTAGATTACGGAAGGGCTGGGTTAGCCAGGTCTTCCATTCGGGGCTTGACGCTAAGACCAGGGGGATCGCAATCATGATTAACAAACAGGTTAAATTTGAGGCGGAGAGCACAGTTGCGGATGGGGGTGGTAGATTTCTCATGGTCCGGGGCAAGCTTGAGGGGGTGAGGGTGGTTCTCGTGAATGTTTATGCTCCAAACTGGGATGATGTTGATTTCATCAAAAGGCTGCTGGGGAAAATCCCCGACTTGGATTCGCAGAAGTTTATTATGAGTGGGAACTTTAATACAGTCCTCGATACCGACCTAGACCAGTCAAGCTCCAGAACGGGCAGGGTCCTGGCAATGGCAAGGGAACTGAGAGGGTTCATGGAACAAATGGGGAGTTAGGCCCCTGGAGAATCCGCCGGCCGATGGGGAAGGAGTTCTCGTTCTATTCACATGTTCACAAGGTTTATTCTCGTATTGACTTCATTATTATGAGTAGGGACTTTTTGGAGGGGGTGAGGATACAGAATATTTGGCGATCACTATTTTGGACCATGCTCCACATTGGGTCGGCAAAGAAGGTTACCAGCTCCCACAATGGAGGATAGAGGTGGGATTGTTGGCAGATGAGAGGGTGTGTGAGAGAGTGGGGAAATGCATGCAGGACTACCTGCAGGTCAACGATACAGGGGAAGTTTCAGCAGCGGTGCTCTGGGAGGCGCTGAAGACGATGAAGTGAATCATCTAAATGTGAATCGATCTGAATGAGAATCTGAATCAATCTGTATGATTTAGGCCAGGCTTTTGAGATTGGCCAATTACAATATGAGTTCCCTGATTAGTGGCCCAATCAGGGAACCCCTTTCTGTGTATATAAGAGGGAGTGTCAGATCCTCTGCACTCCTGGTGTAGCCAGCAGACTGAATGGTCATGGTTGTTCAGCTGTTGGGTTTGTAAATAAAAGGAAATCTGGTGATGGGACTTCTGCCTCCGTTGACTTATTACAGTGGTGACGAGGAAAACGGAATGACCCGAAGAAATCTGCTCGTCAGCAGCTGCCGCATATTGAGGGTAAGCCACTGAGAGGCAAAAAGCCTTTATTCGGAAAGTTGGACTCTTTTGGCCCTGCAGTGGAAGGCTGGGCTGGGCTCTACAGCGGATGAAGTACGTCTTCAGAGCAAATGATATAATTCCGGAAGAAAAGCAATGGGTCATTCTGCTGACCGCATGTGGGCTAGCAGCCTTTGCCATTATGCACAGTCTCACTTTTCCGGAGGCACCGGACACGAACACTTTCCAAGAATTGATGGAATTAGTAACAGAGTACTGCGACCCTAAGCCACCTCTGATCCTACGAAGGTACCGGTTCTACTCGATATGCCGAGACACCGGGGAGTCAGTAACAAACTTTTTAACAAGATTAAGGCGATTAGCAGAGGCCTGCGAATTTGGTCTGACACTAAATGAGATGCTTCGAGACCATTTGGTATGTGGAATAAATAATTTAGCAATACAGAAACGTCTATAATCAGAGGCCGAGATCAATTGCATACAAGCATTGCAGCTGGCTTTGTCCTTAGAAAAAGCAGCAAGCGGAGCGCAAGAGTTACAGGGTACTCCGATGGAGGTACCATACCAGAGAAACTGAGTTAAGGGACTACCGCTGGCGGGTCGGCAACTGCATAGCCAGCCTCAGGAATGACTCGTATACTAAGTTAACCAGGCCCACTCGCAGAAGCTCTCCCAAGTGTGTTGTTCCTTGTGTCTTAATAAAGCTCGGAGTCTTAAAGTTGAAGTAGATGCTTTATTGTGAGTTCGTTCTCTCTTCAGTGCTTAACTTAAAGTTACATCTGTGCTGCTAGTCTGTGTCTTGCTACCAGCTCCTGTTCCTGTGAAGTGTGTCCTGACTTCCCGTTCGTGTGTATTTATATCTCTCCCGTGCTCCCTCTAGTGCTTGCTCAGTTGCATTGCATATACAATAACACAGATATACAATCACCACATCACCCCTTTCTTCTTTACATATTTTCTGTACATTGTTAAAGAAAATTGTACAAAACAGTTAGATTACTTATGATATGTGTATCTATGCAAGTGATGATGATATTGAATATTTTACAAAGCCAATTAATATTTATGAGTCCAATCTTAATGAAAACATTTATGAGTCCAAACTTGATGAATTTGTTCGTTGAATTTTTTCTTTTTCGTTGTTGACGTGGTGATATTGATATTGCAACTCCGTTGTGAATGAAGTCGGTGTTCTTGTTTTTTTAAAGTAACCAATAAGTCATCCCGAGGTATTTGAATGGTCGAACCACTGATGTTGACTGACATGGACTTTTTTCTGTGCTTGTGGTATCGAGTTCGTGTGTCATCTGCCTTGAAAGCTGGTGTGCTTGCTTGTTCTGGAGCAGATGTGAATTTGTGAGATTCGTTGTCATGCCATGGCATGTTTGTAGTCTTGTCATTATTTTGCAGTGTGCTGTGGCATTGTCCTTCATGTGCAGAGTTGTACCATTTTGTACAGGTCGTTGTTTCATTGTTGTTGTTTCTGTTGTTTCTGTCTTTGTTGTTTTCGTTGTCGTTCTTTGTGCTGTTTTTGTCGTTTCTATCTTTGTTGTTTTCATTGTCGTTCTTGTTGTTGTCTTTGTTATGCTTCTTGTTGTTTTTGTTGTTCTTCTTGTAGTTTTTGTTGTTGTGCTCGTGGTTTTTGTTGTTGCTGGTGTTCTTGTTTCTGCAGTGCTTCTTGTGATTTTTGTTGTTCTTATTGCGCTTCATGTTGTTTTTGTTTTTGCTGTTGTTGTTCTTGTTTCTGCTGTGCACCTTGTGGTTTTTGTTTTTCTTTTTGCGCTCAATGAGTTTCCTGTGTGGATAATTTGAGTAATTGTCATAGTTATTGGTGCAAGTGTCCTTTGTGGTATCTGTTACATTGAACGTTTTGTCTAGAGAATGGTGAGAATGATCTGATGTTGCATTGATGTTGGTGGCATCAGTCATTTGTGGTGGATTTGATTCCTCTTCTTTGCTTCCTTTGTACTCCACTTCTGGAGTCATTTGTGGTGGATTTGATTCCTCTTCTTTGCTTTCTTGGTGCTCCTCTTCTGGAGTCAAAATCTTCACGATTTCATTTTCTTGTTGGTCTTGGTGCTCCTCTTCTGGAGTCAAAATCGTCAAGATTTCAATTGACGTGGTCTCTCTGGACTCATGAGTAGCCCTACTTTGTGCTTCTGTGCAGATGAGCTGAGATCTGTCAGTCTCGCTGTGATCCTGCTCTCCTGTATGTCGAGTGTGATCACATGATCACTGTTTTCGCATGCAGTGGGTAGATTTACATTGTCTTCTTCTTGATTATGTGAACTTGGTAGACTTTCATAGTTTGGTTGTGGTTGCTCAGGTACGGTGGGTTGACCTGCATGGTCTTGTTCATGCATGGTGTTTGCTATGGAGTGTTTGCTTGCTTCCATTTTGGAGTCTTTCAACGAGCTGTCTGAGGAGGCTTGCGTCACTCTATTTGTGGAGGCTTGCATCGCTCTCTTTGTGGAGTCTTTCATCGCTCGCTCTGTGGAGTTTTTCTGTGCTCTCTGTATGGCATCGTCTTCGTCTTGGGTATTGCTGTCATCCAATGTATCGACGATCTGCCATGGCACCCTGGTATTTGATTCATCTACCATGAGTAGAGTCGTGTTGAGCTTTGCGACCATGTTGCTGATGCTGTGATCAGCATATCCGAATAATTCAACCAACTCAGCCATGTCTGAGTATTATTGTTCGAAAAACAAATCATCTTTTTTTGTTTCGGCTTTGGTATTGTTCTCTTCATCTTTTTTTGTTTTGGAATTGTTATTGTTCTCTTCACTTTGGGTGATGCAGACTGCTTGTTCCAGGGTGTTGTGAGAGTTATTTTCAACTGCTAGTGTACGTTCAGGTGTTGTTCTATTTTTTGAGGTAAGAAAATTGGGTTTTACAGCTTTCAGTTCCTTGTTTTCAATTTTCTGGCATTTCCCTTTTAAGTAGGCGTGGTCTTGGTCCTCTGACATCATGACGCTCATGATGTCATGCGTAGGAATCGATTGCGCATGCGCAAATCGATCTTCCTTTACTGTGTGGTTTTTTGTCCACTGCGCATGTGCGGCCTGCGCATGCACAGAACCATCTTCGAATGGTGCAATCTTTCCTTTCAACTGGGCATGCACGGCTTGCGCATGCGCAGAACAATCTGCGACCAAAACTTTTTCTACCTGCAAAACGGCTGATTTTAACTGCGCATGCGCGGCTTCTGTTTCCTGCGCATGCGTAGACGCAGATTTTCATCTTTTGTTCCCCAGAGACTGTAAAATGTGCTCAGACGCCATTTTACAGTGAATTTCAGCATTGTTTCTTTGTAGAAAGTTCAAGTTACTGTTTCCTTTCGATCTGGACTTTTCGCTCGTGATTTCTAGACTGAACCCTTTCTGTTCTGACAGTGATTGTTTGAGTTTTGCATCACTCAATCCCTGTGCAGTTTGGTCTCTGAGCATACTTTTTTAGTATTACTTCTAATTTGGTGCTGTCTTCACCTTTCAAGTATTTAAAGCAATTATATATTTCTCTAGCTTCATATCCTGCGATGAGCAGTGCTATTTTCATTTCTTCTGAGGCTGCTTCTAAATCATTAGCTATGATATATATATCGAACATTTGTTTAAATATTTTCCATTCGTCACTTAAATTACCGGTTGTGTTCAGCTGAGGTGGGGTTCCAATAGATATAATCGAATTAGCGAAGTCTTCCCACGTCGAATGTCCGGTAGGAGTTTTCCTTGCCATTTTGGTCTTTCTGTGTCTGCAGCTTGTATAATCTTATAGTAAGCATTCTGAAGCCAAACCTGGTACCATGTGTTGTTCCTTGTGTCTTAATAAAGCTTGTGGTCTTAAAGTTGAAGTAGATGCTTTATTGTGAGTTCGTTCTCTCTTCAGTGCTTAACTTAAAGTTACATCTGTACTGCTAGTCTGTGTCTTGCTACCAGCTCCCGTTCCTGTGAAGTGTGTCCTGACTTCCTGTTCGTGTGTATTTATATCTCTCCCGTGCTCCCTCTATTGCTTGCTCAGTTGTATTGCATCTACACAGATATACAATCACCACACCAAGCAAGGGAAAATTAGGTCCAGCCTTTCGCCTGGCAAAATATTGTAGATGTTGCCAGAGATCAGAGCCAGAAAGCAGAAATAGAAGCCCAAAACCATCATCTTGGAGAAGGTCATGAAGGTTGGGGTACAGGAGAATGCATACCCTAGAAGCCCCACCTACCTCCGACGAGGAACAAGCAAATTGTGTAACGATGGTGAAATCAAAACCCATTACATTATCCATAAGGTTGAATGGACGTCCCACACTGATGGAAGTCTACACCGTAGCAGCCGTATCAGTGATAGGGGAAACAGTATTCAGTAAAATTCGCACTGGACTCCAACCCTTATTCTGAACCAGGACCGTGACAAAACTGAGGACATACACAGGGGAAACACTGAGTGTTCTTGGACACAACGCATGTAACTGTGGCTTATGGAGAGCAACAAGGCTGCCTTTAATGGTAGTGAAAGGTCTGAGGGCAAGCTTATTGGGACAAAACTGGCTAAAAGAGATCCAACTGGATTGGATAAACATTTTCCAGCCAGAAAATGGCCGCCTGAGTGAACTCCTGTGCAAATACCCAGAGGTTTTCCGAGAAGGGCTCGGAACAATAAAGGGAGCAAAGGCAACATTGCATGTAGAACCAGAGGCAGTCCCAAAATTCTACAAGGCCCGACCGGCACCCTTCGCATTAAGGCAGAAAGTCAATATGGAAATAAAAAGATGAGAGTGTGAGGGAATAATAAAACCAGGCCAGTTTGCAGAGTGCGCGGCACCAGGCTCGGTCTGCCTTTGTGGAGATTTCAAACAAGCGATTAATCGCTACTCACTACTGGACAAATACTCAATTCCCCGGATTGAGGATTTGGATGCAAAGCTGGCTGGTGGACTCCTATTCTCAAAGCTGGATATGAGCCACGCATATCTACAGCTGAAGCTGGATGAAGAGTCCCAAAAATTCTCAAAGAATTCTCAACACCATGAAGGGTATTTTTCAGTATGCAAGATTATCCTTCGGGGTATCGTCAGCTTGTGCGATATTCCAGAGAACGGTGGAGAATATATTGCAAGGGCTACCAGATGTCAATGAGAATCTATATCTATCTGAAAGTGAATCTGAATGGCTCTGAATGAGAATCTGAATCAATCTGGCTCTGAATCTGAATCAACCTGAATGACAATCTGAATCAATCTGACTCAGAATCTGAATTAAAAACAATGTGAATCTGTATCAATCTGAATGACAATCTGAATCAACTTGGACGTGAATCTGAAGCAATCTGAATGAGAATCGAAATAAATCTGATTGAATATGAATCAAAATAGATCTGAATTTGACTCTGAATCTATCTCAATGAAAATCTGAATCTATCTGAAAGTGAATCTGAATCTACCTGAATGAGAACCTTATTTAATCTGAATGAGAATCGGAATCAATCTAAATCAACTTGAAAGTGAATCCGAATCAATCTGAATGAGAATCTCATTGAATCTGAATGTGAATCTGAATCAACCTTAATGACGAGCTGAATAAATCTGACTATGCATCTTAATTAAACGGAATATGAATGTGAATCAATCTGAATTTGAATATGATTCGATCTCAATGACAATCTTAAGAAGTCTAAATGAGTATCCGATTCAATCTGAGTGCGAATTTGAATCAACCTGAACGTGAATCTCGAATCAATCTGAATGAGAATAGAAATCAATGTGAATGAGAATCGAATTCAATCTGAATGTGAATCAGAATCGATCCGAATGTGAATCTACCTCAATGAGAATCTGAAGAGGGGCAGACAGTCAGGCTGGATGACCCCCTCGGTCGACTGCTGCCTGGACCTAGAAATGGCAAGTTTGGCCAGGCCCAGGAGCAGGTTCACGAGGAGGTCCTCCGCCTTCCCCACCCCCCTCCACACCGGATGTCCATAGATCAGGAGCGTGGGGCTGAAGTGCAAAGAAAACCTCAACAACAACGTTGTGAAGAAACCAAAAAGGGAGTGCAGCCTTGGACAGACAACATAAACATGCTCCACGGTCTCCACCAGATCGCAAAAGGGCAGATCTCTGGCAGAGCCATGAAGTGGTTTAAACGATGGTTACACGGTATTGCCATGTGCAGCACTCTCCACCCCAGGTCCCCTCGTTTTATGGGGAGGACACTTACGTAGAGGGACCTCCAGTGGGGACCTCCGCTGCTGGACAGCAATGAGGCACGCCAAGGCGTGTCTGGGTGGCGGGCGAGGACAAGGAGGTGGAAAGTGTGCAACAGCAGGCCGTACAGGAAACCTCTCCGTGCAGTGCGAAAGAGCACGAAGGGTATTCCCGCGAAGTGGCTGGGGCTGTGGGGCACCAGCACACAGGGATGGTTCCGGGGTTTGGGACCAATGTGGAATTCCGTCCGGGCAGGGGTCCGCTCAGACGGGATGCCGTCTCAAGTCCAAGTGTGCCCACAGGGCACGACCGTTTTGAGGCCTTGGATAGCATTGGCCACGCACCGGACAGACACTGCTCTGCGCCTGGCTAGCTCATAGGGTGTCATCCAGCCCGCCCCTCCGCCACCCAGCACGTCCCCGATCCTGGCCACCCCGGCATCCACAGCCCTCCACTCTGCCAGCCACCTGAATGGCTATTGGTGGTGATGCGGATTCCTGAGCAGTGCCTCCGTTACAACAGCCACTACTCCTGACAGGAGAGAGCTGCGGCACGTGGCAACCGTGTTCCATACTTTGAGAAGGTCCTGGTACAAGACGGGCACCGCCAACAAAGAGTTCCAAAGACCATTCCGGTCAATGAACAGGAATGTACGTCGTAGTTCAGGCCGTACACCTGGTGGAAGAAATACGTCGCCAGGGCACACCATCGTGGAGGAGGCTCAACGTTCAGGTATCGTTGCAGAGTCTGAAGATGGAAAGTTGCAACCTGGGTGCGAAGGCACATCAGCGCCAAACCGTCCTCTGCAATTGGGAGACTCAAGGCCTCCGCAGCGACCCGTGCAATCCTTTGTCCCAGAAGAACCAAAGCAGTGTTCTCTCGATGCGTGTGACATAGTCAGGGGGAGGGGTCAAAGTGACCAGCCGATACCACAGCATAGAGGCGATCAGCTGGTTGATGACGAGAACTCGACCACTGTGGGACAGCACTCAGAGCAGTCCTGTCCAGCGTCCCAGGCAAGTAGTGACCTTGGTCTCCAGCTCCTGCCAGTTCGCCGGCCAGGCTTCCTCTGCCAGGCAAAGATGGACTCCCAAGTAGAGGATGTTGGTCCGGCTCCAGCTAAAGGGCTCGAGTTCCTCCGGCAGTGGGTCCATCTGCCACGGACCGACCAGGAGTCCGGAACATTTAGCTCAGTTGATCCTAGCAGAGGACGCGGCGGAGTACACAGCCTGGCATTCTCGCATCCTCCGCAGGTCACCAGGGTCAGTGAACATGAGCAGCACGTCATCAGCGTAAGCCGAGAGGACCACCCCCACGTCCGGCTCGCGCAGAAGCAGTCTCGACAACCTCCTCAGCAGGAGGCGCAGGAAAGGCTCCACGCACACAGAATAATGTTGGCCTGACAAGGGGCAGCCCTGACGCACACCTCTCCCAAAGCGAAGGGGCGCCGTCAGGGACCCGTTAACCTTAATCAGACACTCTGAGGCAGCGTATAGTAATTGGATCTGGGCGACGAAGTGCGTCCCGAATCCGAAAGCTCACAGAGTCACGAGCAAATACTCGTGCCCCATCCTGTCGAACGCCTTCTCCTGGTCAAGGACAAGAAGGCGCTCGACATACTCTGGGTGAAATGAATAATGTCCCAGAGCAGATGGATGTTGTCATAAATGGTTCTATCCGGGACTGTGTAGGACTGGTCAGGGTGGATCATGTGGTCCAGCACGGGGCCAAGGCGTAAAGAAATGAAATGAAATGAAATGAAAATCGCTTATTGTCACGAGTAGGCTTCAATGAAGTTACTGCGAAAAGCCCCTAGTCGCCACATTCCGGCGTCTGTCCAGGGAGGCTGGTACGGGAATCGAATCGTGCTGCTGGCCTGCTTGGTCTGCTTTAAAAGTCAGCGATTTAGCCCAGTGAGCTAATCCAGCCCCAACAAGACAACAAAACAAGACATCGCCTTGACAAAGAGTTTGTTATCCGTGCTGAGGAGGGAGACCGGTCGCCAGGTTTTAAGTAGGCTGAGATCCCCCTTCTTGGGCAGCAAGGCAATGCAGGGCACCACGAAAGGGGCATTTCCCCGGTCACAATACATTCCCCCAGGACCCCCGCATAGTCGCTCCCCAGGATATCCCAGAACACCCTGAAGAACTCCACGGTAAGCCCGTCCAGCCCTGGGGTTTTGCCCCGTGACAAGCTGTCCAGGGCGCTGGTCAGCTCTTGGAGGTTAATGGTTTGATCGAGCCTCCCGGTGGCCTCCGGACCGACCTGCGCCAGGTCCTCCCACAGACCTCTGCAAGCATCCTCGCCGGACGTATCCGGAGAGAAGAGGTCGGAAGTCCCTGATCATGGTCCTGACCCACTCCGGATCCGAGACGAGAGACCCATCATCGGCCAGCAGCGTAGAAATCTGCCGACGGGCCCTGCATCCTCTTTCCAGCGAGTAGAAGAAGGGGGAGCCGCGGTCCATATCCGTCAGGAGACGGATCCGCAACATCACGTACGCGCCGCGGGACCCGGCAAGTTGCAGGTCCCACAGTGCGCCCTTCACCTCTCTGTACACCTGCCCCAGGGCCGGGTCCTCATCGGGCTGAGCAAGACGTGACTCCAGATCGAAGAGTTTCTCAGCCAATTTGGCGACCACCAAGTTGAAGGACCTAACCAGAATCATAGAATTTACAGTGCAGAAGGAGGCCATCTGGCCCATCGAGTCTGCACCGGCTCCCGGAAAGAGCACCCCACCCAAGCTCACACCCTATCCCCATAACCCAGTAACCCCACCCAACACTAAGGGCAATTTTGGACACTAAGGGCAATTTAGCATGGCCAATCCACCTAACCTGCACATCTTTGGACTGTGGGAGGAAACCGGAGCACACGGTCCTTGTCCTGGAGGGTGCAATTAAAATCCCCTCTGAGGACGATGCACTTGCCCACCGGGGTGGTGCCTAGAAGAGTGGACACTTTTTCATAGAAAGTCGCCTGCTGCACCCCACCAGGGGAGCGCAGACATTCACAAAGTGAAGAACGACATCCCCGTCGCGGACAGTTAAGGGCAACAGGCAGCCTGGCACTGGCTCCTTGACCTCCAAGATCTCCGGCTGAAAATGTGGAGCCAACAAGATAGCCACCCCGCCCGAACATGGGGCCAAGTGACTCATGAAGACTCCTCCTTGCCACTCCAGGGTCCACTGAGCCTCATCACCCGGAATGGCGTGGGAAGCATACTCCGTACTTTCCGTCCCGAAGGATAGAGAAGCACTGGAAACGGCGATGCGTCCTTGCTGCCGTTGATGTTGAGGCTGACTATGGTTACCTCCATGTCAGTAGTAGTGTATATTCAGTGCACAGAGGGAGTAAATGTTCAATACCCCCTCCACTCCTTCAGGAGCCCTGCAAGGAACAGAACAGCTCGACGCTGCTCCCCCTGGTCCTGATCGAATTCCCGCGCCTCTTTGGCATAGACGCGGGCGGACTCGAGGAATTGCCCCAGATTTCCCCAGCTGTCCAGGGCCAGCTGCACACAGTCCTGGTGACAATGATGCGTTTTCAAAATTGCTCGGAGTTCTCCCGAGGAGATGAGGGGAGACGCGGTGCCGGGTGTGAGGGCTGCCTTGCTGCAGAGAGCATCTAAATCCTCCTCCTCACCGTGCAGCCTTGCTCCTCCGAGCGGTCACCACCTTGAGCCCAAGTCCCCCGCCACATGGAGTTTTGGCGGGCAACATGATCCAATCGGCTAGCCCTAGGCCCGAGTCGATCCCACCCCCAGGCTCGTCCTTAGGCGGGTCCTTCGCAGGCTGCCCCCACGATTCAGGGTCTGTGGGCGGCGCCAGCCCCGACCCCGCCTCCACCGTCGATGCTGGGCCCTCGGAGAGACCCGGGCAAACCCCCGGGAACAGCTCCAGGATGGAACCTGGGCTCCCTGGCATCGTCTGCTTGGGTGTTGTGAGCGGGGAGAATTCCTCGCCGTCCCCCGCCCACGACCTGAATATATATGGGCTCTGGTGGCTGCCGCCGGTCCCTGGCGATGAACAAAAGGAGGTGACTGGGGAGTAAAACGCCACTGGGCGGAACGAGCCCTCGGGGGGTCACATCTCTGGGCCTCCCTGCTCGGGGGATGATGGCAGCTCGGACGCCTGGGCGGCCTTGGAGACTGCCCTGGCTTTCTTTTTAATGGGGCTGGGCATCAGGGTGATGGGAATAAACACTGGAGACATCCAACCCCGCTCGGCCAGAGAGGAGGAAGCGAGGCCCACCATCTCCTCCGGCTTGGACAGGCGACACTTGCGGGGGGCAGTCTCACCTTGCTGCAGGGCCTCCACCACTGGAGGGCCCTCGGCAGCGTCGCCCCCCTCCACATCGCCCAACACCTGGGGCTGTGGCGAGGCCGGAACAGCCTCCAGCTCGGGGCAAACAGAGGCCCCTCATGTTGTTGTGAGGCGGCGGCGGTATCCCGAGGTGAGGTTGCAGCCTCAGAATTGGTTGAAATGGGCACAGGGTCAGTACCTGTGATGGGGCCAAGGTGTGAATGGGTCCAGTCCGACCGCCATGCCATCTTCTTTTTAGCCTTTTTAGGCTGCCTCTGGTCTAGTGGAGGCTCCCTCTCCCCCCCGCCAGCAGCCACGGTGTCATCGGGGGCCGGCTGCTGGGCAGACGATGAGATGGTAGAGGCGAGGTAGATGAGATGGCAGAGGCAGTGCCAGCCACAGCTGTCGCGGAGGTGGTGTTGGCGGCGGCCGTTAGGGTGGGGCAGTTCCGGCGAATCTGCAGTCATGGCACCGAATGCCATCCGCTGACCAAAATATCTTGTGGTCCTCCCCTTGGTAGGAGACCACAAAACCTCCATCCGTGACCTCCTCCCGGGTCAGGCAGATAAAAACCTGACACCGGAAGGAGTAGACATGGCGGAGGGAGGGGTCCCGAAGGCTGAGCGTCAGCGGCGCCACCCACCCCGGACCTGACCTCCCCCAATAGATTGAGATGGGGGAGGAGGAGCTCAGTGGGAAGGTAGGGCGGGACGTTTGAAAGAACGACACGCTCGGTGGTGGCCTCCAGCGGATCCACCACCATGTCTGTCCTGCCCACCGTGAGCCCCCTTTCCAGGGCCCGGTGGACTGCCTGCTCGGCCCGCAGGAGAAACACGGCCTTGCCGTACATCCGCGAGGCGGCTACAATGGCCGAGGGGCCGACGACCCCGGCCATCGCATGAGTGCACGCCTCGATGGTCATGGCGGGGTGGGTATTACACTTGCCCCAAGTTGCCGCGTTAGTAAGCGGAAGGGCATGGGGGCCGCGGAGGCAGCAGAAGGTCGAGAGGCAGCCGCCCCGCATAAGGTCTTGGCCGCCCTGCCCCCGGCAGAGTGGAGGATGTCCCTGAGGTGCTGGCCATGCCTACCCCTGGTGTGGTCCGGCCGTGCAACTGAGATTGGGGTAGTAGAGGTGTGGATGGGTTGATGTATGTGGCACCCCATTGTAGGTGCCACAAAGGAAAGGTGCTGCAGGGAAACAGCAGAGCGAGTCAGCGGTCTTCAGCCCTGGAGGGGCCTAAAGCAATGTCTAAAGCTGCCCCACACCCACCACAGTTCGTAAAAGTAAAGGCGGGCGGACAACACTCTTCAGCCCTGCAGGGGCCCGAAACAAAGTCTTTTGCTGCAGCCCCAGGTGGTCCCACTCCCACCTCAGGCAGAGGGGTGGGAGGACAGACGGCTGGCAGCAGGGTCTTCACCCCAGGAGGGGGGGCACAGCACCAGGCCCCAGGTGGTCCCACTCCCACCTCAGGCAGAGAGGTGGGAGGACACAAGACGGGACCTGCAGCCCTGGATGGTTCCACTCCCACCTCAAGCAGAGGGGTGAGAGGACAGAGGCAGGCAGCAGGGCCTTCACCCCAGGAGGGGGCCTGCAGCAATAGGCCTCAGGTGGTCCCACTCCCACCACAGACACAAGGCTGGGAGGACAGAAGGTGGGGCAGGTAAAGTTTGGGGATTGGGAAAGGGGACTGAGGAGCATTCACCTACAAGTTGTTTGATTCAGAAGAAGGTGAATTTTCAATCAGCTTTAAACAAAGGTTCTACTTGTAGCTACTTGCAGCTGGATCATGTTAATTAGTTAATTGGATTAGGCCAGTTTTCAGAGGCTAGAGTCACAGTATAAAAGTGAGCCAGCTACAGTGCTGACTTTGTTTGCACTGAGTGCTGAATTTGGGTGCATTTGAGTGCGATAGTGAGAGTTTGGTGACTGAGGGAGTGCTGAATTTGGGTGCATTTGAGTGCTATAGTCAGAGTTTGGTTACTGAGGGAGTGCTGAATTTAGGTGCTTTTGAGTGCTATAGTCAGAGTTTGGTGACTGAGGGAGTGCTGAATTTGGGTGCATTTGAGTGCTATAGTCAGAGTTTGGTGACTGAGGGAGTTCGGTGAGGGGGGAGCAAGGTGCTCCTTTCATTTCATTTCCTACATTTCCTCAAAGAGCGTGAAGGGAGCCGGGAGTTTACAGATAGTGCAGCTGACTGGGAGCAAAGTCGGAGGGTGGAGTTCCAGGTGGTCCACAGTGCAGCTGTATTCTGTAAGGTAAGAGGGGATGGAGGCTAGTGCAGTTGCATGTTCCTCCTGTAGGATGTGGATGGTGAGGGATATCACCGGTGTCCCAGCTGACTATACCTACGGGAAGTGCACCCAACTCCAGCTCCTCAGAGACCGTGTTAGGGAACTGGAGCTGGAGCTGGATGAACTTCGGATCATCCGGGAGGCAGGGAAGAGACAAGAGTTATAGGGAGGTCACCACACGGTAGCATGGTGGTTAGCATCAATGCTTCACAGCTCCAGGGTCCCAGGTTCGATTCCCGGCTGGGTCACTGTCTGTGTGGAGTCTGCACGTCCTCCCCATGTGTGCGTGGGTTTCCTCCGGGTGCTCCGGTTTCCTCCCACAGTCCAAAGATGTGCGGGTTAGGTGGATTGGCCATGCTAAATTGCCCGTAGTGTAAGGTTAATGGGGAGATTCTTGGGTTACGGGTATACAGTTTACGTGGGTTTAAGTAGGGTGATCATTGCTCGGCACAACATCGAGGGCCGAAGGGCCTGTTCTGTGCTGTACTGTTCTATGTTCTATGTTCTATGTTCTATCACACCCAAGGTACAGAACAAGAGTAGCTGGGTTACAGTCAGGGGAAAGAAAACAAACAGGCAGACAGTGCAGGGATCCCTCGTGGCCATTCCCCTTCAAAACAAATATACTGTTTTGGATGCTGTGGGGGGGAGGTGACCAACCGGGGGAAGGCCTGAGCAGCCAGGTCTCTGGCACTGAGTCTGGCTCTGGGGCTCAGAAGGGACGGGGAGAACAGAAATGTGATAGGAGACTCAATGGTTAGGGGAATAGATAGGAGATTCTGTGGTCACGAGCGAGACTCCCAGAAGGTATGACTCCCCAGGTGCCAGGGCCAAGGATGTCTCTGATCATGTCTTCAGGATTCTTAAGGGGAAGGATGAGAAGCCAGAAGTCGTGGTGCACATTGGTACCAACGACGTAGGTAGGAAAAGGAGTGTGGATGTAATAAACGAGTTTAGGGAGTTAGGCTGGAAGTTAAAAGCCAGGACAGACAGAGTTGTCATCTCTGGTTTGTTGCCAGTGCCACGTGATAGCGAGGCTAGGAATAGGGAGAGAGTGCAGTTGAACACGTGGCTGCAGGAATGGTGTAGGAGGGAGGGCTTCAGGTATTTGGATAATTGGAGCGCATTCTGAGGAAGGTGGGACCTGTACAAGCAGGACGGGTTGCATCCGAACCAGAGGGGCACCAATATCCTGGGAGGGAGGTTCTCTAGTACTCTTCGGGAGGGTTTAAACTAATTTGGCAGGGGAATGGGAACCTGATTTGTAGTCCAGCAACTAAGGTAGCCGACGTTAAAGTGTGTAGTGAGGCAGTGGGAATGTAACACTGACAAAGGAGAGTACTTGCAGACACGGAGATGGGTTGAAGTGTGCATACTTCAACGCAAGAATCATCAGGAATAAGGGGCGGGATTCTCCGACCCCACGCAGGGTCGGAGAATCGGCCGGCAGCGGCGTTATTTCCGCTCCCGCAGGGTTTTTAAATCTCTGACCGGCCAAAAACCGGCGCTGTGCAAATCCCGCCGGCAGTCTCTGAAAACAGCTGGCGCCGGCGGGATTTCATTTTTTTTTTAGATTCCACAAATCTCCGGCCCGCATGGGCCGAAGTCCCGCCGACGTGGCCACGGGTCACGTCGGCGAAAATCACAGTTGCTTTAAAACGGCGTCAACCATTGATGATGGTTGACGCCGTTCAGTGTCGGGGGGTGGGTTGCGGCATCGGGGGGAGGTGGGTTGCGGCATCGGGGGGGTGGGTTGCGGCATCGGGGGGGTGGGTTGCAGCATGGGGGGGTGGGTTGCGGCATCGCGGGGTGGGTTGCGGCATCCGGGGGGTGGGTTGCGGCATCGGGGGGTGGGTTGCGGCATCTGGGGGTGGGTTGCGGCATCGGGGGGGGGGTGGGTTGTGGCATCGGGGGGGTGGGTTGCGGCATCGGGGGGGTGGGTTGCGGCATCGGGGGGTGGGTTGCGGCATCGGGGGGTGGGTTGCGGCATCCGGGGGGTGGGTTGCGGCATCGGGGGGTGGGTTGCGGCATCCGGGGGGTTGCGGCATCGGGGGGTGGGTTGCGGCATCAGGGGGTGGGTTGCGGCATCGGGGGGGGGGTGGGGGCAGCGGCGTGCGGGGGGGGGCGACGGTGCGTTGGCCCCGGGCATCCGTCGCCCCCCTCTCTGCACGCCGCTGCCCCCAAACCCCCCCCCCATGCCGCTGCCCCCAAACCCCCCCCGATGCCGCACCCCCCCCCGATGCCGCAACCCCCCCCGATGCCGCAACCCCCCCGATGCCGCAACCCCCCCCCGATGCCGCAACCCCCCCCCCGATGCCGCAACCCCCCCCCCCAAATGCCGGAACTCCCCCCCCCCCAAATGCCGGAACCCCCCCCCCCAAATGCCGGGTCTGTCTCTCTCCTCCTCCTCCTCCAAAAAACGCCGGGTCTCACCACTTCCGCAGCTGGTGAAACTGACGCGTATCGCGTCAGTCAGCTGCTGGCCCCTCCGGGAACGGAGAATAGCGGCCTAAAAGAATGCCCCGACGCCGGAGTCATGTACACCGATTTTCTCCCCGGAAATCGGCGTTACGACGGTCTGCAGAGAATTTCGCCCAAGGTGAGTGAACTTAAGGCATGGACCGGTGCTTGGGACTACAATGTGGTGGCCATCACGGAGACTTGGATAGAAGGGGGGCAGAAATGGTTGTTGGAGGTTCCTGGTTATAGATGTTTCAATAAGATTAGGGAAGGTGGTAAAAGAGATGGGGGCGGGGGGGGGGTGCACTGTTAATTAAAGATCGTAGAACAGCTGCAGAAAAGCAGTTCGAGGGGGATCTGCCTACTGAGGTAGTATGGGTTGATGTCAGAAATATGAAAGGAGCAGTCACCTTGTTGGGAATTTTCTATAGGCCCCCCAATAGCAGCAGAGATGTGGAGGAACAGGTTGGGAAACAGATTTTGGAAAGGTGCAGGGTGACTTTAACTTCCCAAATATTGAGTGGAAACTCTTCAGATCAAATAGGTTGGATGGGGTGGTGTTTGTGCAGTGTGTCCAGGAAGCTTTTCTAACACAGTATGTAGATTGTCCGACCAGAGGGTGGCTATATTGGATTTGGTACTTGGTAATGAACCAGGGCAAGTGATAGATTTGTTAGTGAAGGAGCATTTTGGAGATAGCGACCACAATTCTGTGACTTTCACTTTAGTGATGGAGAGGGATAGGTGTGTGCAACAGGGCAAGGTTTACAATTGGGGGAAGGATAAATACAATGCTGTCAGACAAGAATTAAAGTGCATAAGTTGGGAACATAGGCTGTCAGGGAAGGACACAATTGAAATGTGGAACTTTTTTAAGGAACAGATACTACGTGTCCTTGATATCTATGTCCCTGTCAGGCAGGGAAGAGATGGTCGAGTGAGGGAACCATGGTTGACAAGAGAGGTTGAATGTCTTGATAAGAGGAAGAAGGAGACTTATGTAAGGCTGAGGAAACAAGGTCAGACAGGGCACTGGAGGGATACAAGATAGCCAGGAGGCAACTGAAGAAAGGGATTAGGAGAGCTAAGAGAGGGCATGAAAAATCTTTGGCGGGGAGGATCAAGGAAAACTCCAAGGCCTTTTACACATATGTGAGAAATATGAGAATGACTAGAGCGATGGTAGGTCCGATCAAGGACCATAGCGGGAAATTGTGTATTGAGTCTGAAGAGATAGCAGGGATCTTGAATGAGTACTTTTCTTCAGTATCTACGAATGAGAGGGCCCATATTTTTGGAGAGGACAGTGTGAAACAGATTGGTAAGCTCGAGGAGATACTTGTTAGGAAGGAAGATGTGTTGGTCATTTTGAAAAACAAGTCCCCCGGGCCTGACGGGATATATCCAAGGATTCTATGGGAAGCAAGAGATGAAATTGCAGAGCCGTTGGCAATGATATTTTCATCCTCACTGTCAACAGGGGTGGCACCAGGGGATTGGAGAGTGGCAAATGTTGTGCCTCTGTTCAAAAAAGGGAATAGGGATAACCCTGGGAATTACTGGCCAGTTAGTCTTACTTCAGTGGTAGGCAATGTAATGGAAAGGGTACTGAGGGATAAGATTTCTGAGCATCTGGAAAGACACTGCATGATTGGGGATAGTCAGCACGGATTTGTGAGGGGTACATCATGCCTCACAGGTCTCATTGAGTTTTTTGAGGAGGTGACCAAGCACATAGATGAAGGTAAAGCAGTGGATGTAGTGTACATGGATTTTAGTAAGGCATTTGATAAGGTTCCCCATGGTAGGCTTATGCAGAAAGTAAGGAGGCATGGGATAGTGGGGAATTTGGCCAGTTGGATAACAAACTGGCTAACCAATAGATGTCAGAGAGTGGTGGTGGATGGCAAATATTCAGCCTGGAACCGAGTTACCAGTAGCATACTGCAGGGATCAGTTCTGGGTCCTCTGCTGTTTGTGATTTTCATTAATGACTTAGATGAGGGAGTTGAAGGGTGGGTCAGTAAATTTGCAGATGATGCAAAGATTGGTGGAGTTGTGGATGGTGAGGAGGGCTGTTGTCGGCTGCACGAGACATAGATAGCCTGCAGACCTGGGCTGAGAAGTGGCAGATGGAGTTTAACCCTGAAAAGTGTGAGGTTCTCCATTTTGGAAGGACAAATATGAATGCGGAATACAGGGTTAATGGTAGGGTTCTTGGCAATGTGGAGGCGCAGAGAGATTTTGGGGTCATAGATGTTCATAGATCTTTGAAAGTTGCCACTCGAGTGGATAGAGCTATGAAGAAGGCCTTTGGTGTGCTAGTGTTCATTAGCAGAGGGATTGAATTTAAGAGCCGTGATGTGATGATGCAGCTGTACAAAACCTTGGTACGGCCACATTTGGAGTACTATGTGCAGTTCTGGTTGCTTCATTTTAGGAAGGATGTGGAAGCTTTGGAAAAGGTGCAAAGGAGATTTACCAGGATGTTGCCTGGAATGGAGAGTAGGTCTTACGAGGAAAGGTTGAGGGTGCTAGGCCTTTTCTCATTAGAACGGAGAAGGATGAGGGGCAACTTGATAGGGGTTTATAAGATGATCAGGGGAATAGATAGAGTAGACAGTCAGAGACATTTTCCCCGGGTGGAACAAACCCAGTTGTGGAACAAATCCACTTTGGACAAAGTCCAAAGATGTGCAGGTTAGGTGGATTGGCCATGATAAATTGCCCTTAATGTCCCAAATTGCCCTTAGCGTTGGATGGGGTTACTGGGTTACTGGGTTATGGGTATAGGGTGGAGGTGTTAACCTTGGGAAGGGTGCTCTTTCTAGGAGCCGGTGCAGATTCGATGGGCCGAATGGCCTCCTTCTGCACTGTAAATTCTATATTTACAAGGGGACATAGATTTCAGGTGAATGGTGGAAGATATAGGGGGGATGTCAAAGGTAGGTTTTTTACCCTGAAAGTAGTGGGGGCATGGAATGCACTGCCTGTGGAGGGTTTGGTACGTTTCGGCGTAGCCCATTTGGTGTAGCTGATTCGGCGTCAGGGAAATAATTGGACTATTCGGCGCAGCCGTTTAGGCGCCAGGACATTTCGACGTCATCCTATTGACAATCGGCAGGAGGATAGAATCCTGCCGCCAGCGAATGCCACCCGTTGTTTATTTGGTGGTTTCCTGTTATCATATTTTTTTTCTTGTGGTTTATGGTGAGCCCGCTCTCTCAGCCTGATTGCTGATTTACTTAATGAGCTATTGCAATCCTGTTACCCTGTCTGACAAGCTGAATCAAGCTGAGTGTGAGTATGAATCAATCTGAATTAACATGAATGTGGATCGGCATCACTCTGAATGGTAACATAAATCATTCTGAATGTGAATCTGATTCGATCTGAATGAGAATATGAATCAATCTGAATGTGAATCTGAATCAGTCTCAATGAGAAACTGAATCTATCTGAAAGTGAATCTGAATCTATATGAATGATAACCTGAATCAGTCTGAATGAGAAACTGAATCAATCTAAATGTGCATCTGAATCAAGCTAAATGCGAATCTGAATCAACCTGAACGACAAGCTGAATCAATCTGATTTTGGATCTTAATTAAACGGAATGTGACTCTGAATCAATCTGAATTTGAATTAGAATAGTTCTCAATGGCAATATTAATAAGTGTAAATGAGTATCAGAATCAATCTAAATCAGAACCTGGATCAACTTGAACGTAAATCTGAAGCAATCTGAATGAGAATCGTAATCAATCTGAATGAAAATTTGAATTCATCTGAATATCAATCTGCAATAGTCTGAATGGTAAAATAAATCATTCTGAATGTGAACCTGATTCGATCTGAATGAGAATATAAATCAATCTGAATGTGAATCTGAATCAACCAGAATGTGAATCTGAATCAGTCTCAATGAGAAACGGAATCTATCTGAAAGTGAAAGTGAATCTGAATCGATCTGAATGATAACCTGAAATCAGTCTTAATGTTAAACTGAATCAATCTAAATGTGCATCTGAATCAACCAGAATATGAATCTGAATCTATCTCAATGAGAAACTGAATCGATTTGAATCTGAATCGATCAGATTGAGAATCTGAATCAATCTGAATTTGAATATGAATTGATCTCAATAACAAACTGAATAAGTCGTAATGAGAATCTTATTCAATCTGAATGAGAATCTGAATCAATCTGAAAGTTATTTTAATCGATCTGAGTTTGAATCTGAATCAATGTGAAAGAGAATCTGAATCAATCTGAATACGAATCTGAATCAATCTGAATGACAAGCTGAATCAATCTGACAATAGATCTTAATTAAACGGAATGTGAATCTGAATCAATCTGAATTAGAATTGATCTCAATGACAATCTTAATAAGTCTAAATGAGTATCTGAATCAATCTAAATGAGAACCTGAATCAACTTGGACGTGGATCTGAAGCAATCTGAATGAAAATCGGAATCAATCTGATTGAGTATCTGATTAAATCTGAATATGAATCTGAATCTATCTCAATGAGAATCTGAATCTGTGTCAATCTGAATGAGAATCTGAATCAAGCTTAATCAATCTGAATGGGAATCTCAATCAACCTCAACGTGCATCTGAATCAATGTGAATGTCAATCTGAATCTATCCGAATGTGTATCTGAATCAATCTGAAAGTGAATCAGGAGTTGTCTGAATGTGAATCTGAATTTCTGTGAATGTGAATCTGAAACAATCGAAACTGAATATGAAGTAAACTGGATGAGCATCTGATTCAATCTGAATGTGCATCTGAATCAATCTGAATGTGAGTATGAATCAATCTAAATTTCAATCTGAATTAATCTGAATGTGGATCTGCATCTGTCTGAATGATAACATAAATCATTCTGAATGTGAATCTGAATCGATCTGAATGATAACCTGAATCAGTCTTAATGTGAAACTGAATCAATCTAAATGTGCATATGAATCAACCAGAATGTGAATCTGAATCTATCTCAATGAGAATCTGAATCAATCTGAATGTGAATCAGGTCTGAATCAAAAAGCTGAATCAAACTGACTATGAATCTGAATTAAATGAAATGTTAATCTGGATCAATTTGAATTTGAATATGAATTGATCACAATGGAAATCTTAATAAGTCTAAATTAGTATCTCCAATAAATCTGAATGAGAATCTGAATCAACTTGAACATGAATCTGAACAATCTGAATGAGAATTGAAATCAATCTGAATGAGAATCTGACTGAATCTGAATGTAAATCAGAATCCATCTGAATGTGAATCCGAATCTATCAGAATGAGAATCTGAATCCATCTGACTGTGAATCTGAATCAACTTGAACGTGAATCTGAATCAACTTAAACGAGAATCTGTAACAATCTGAATGAGAATCTGAATCAAACTGAATGTGAGTATGAATCAACCTGAATTAATCTGAATGTGGATCTGCATCAGTCTGAATGGTAAAATAAATCATTCAGAATGTGAATCTGATTCGATCTGAATGAGAATATGAATCAATCTGAATCGAATCTGAATCAGTTTCAATGAGAAACTGAAACTATGTGAAAGTGAATCTGAATCGATCTGAATGATAACTTGAATCAGTCTGAATGTGAAACTGAATCAATCGAAATGTGCATCTGAATCAACCAGAACTCTATCTCAATAAGAAACTGAATTGATTTGATTCTGAATCTGAATGTGAATCTGAATCAACCTGAATGAAAAGCTGAATCAAACTGACTATGAATCTGAATTAAACAAAATGTTAATCTGGATCAATTTGAATATGAATCTTGATACGTCTGTGTTGTTCCTCGAGTCTTAATAAAGCTCGTAGTCTCAAATGTGGAGAAGATGCTTTATTGTGAATTCGTTCTCTCTTCAGAGCTTAACCTACGGCTACCTCAAATGCTACTAGCTGGTGTGTCTGTGTCCTGCTACCAGTTCTGCCTTCCGTGAAGTGTGTCCTCACTTCCTGTCCCGGTCTATTTATATGGCTCTCCCGTGCTCCCTCTAGTGTTTGCTCAGTTGTATTGCATCTAGTTAACTTGTGATCACCACATCCCCCTTTTTCTCTTTACATATTTTCTGTACATTGTTAAAGAAAATTGTACAAAACAGTTACTTATGATATGCGTATCTATACAAGTGATGGTGCTATTGCATATTTTACAAAGCCAATGTATTTATGTGTCCAATCTTAATAAAACATTTATGAGTCCAAACTTGATGAATTTGTTCAGAGCTTTTTTTCTTTTTGTTGTTGATGACGTGATGACATTGATATTGCAACTCCATTGTGAATGTTGTTGGTGTTCCTTGTTATTTTAAGTAACCAATGCGTCATCCCGAGGTGTTTGCGTGGTCGAACCACTGATATTGACGGACATGGACTTTTTTCTGTGCTTGTGGTATCGATGTATTATCTCATCTGCCTTGAAAGCTGGTGTGCTTGCTTGTTCTAGAGCAGATGTGAGTTTGTGCGATTCGTTGTCATCCCATGGCATGTTTGTAGTGTTGTCATCGTTTTGCAGTGTGCTGTGGCATTGTCCTTCATGTGCCGAGTAGTACCATTGTGTACAAGTCGTTGTTTCATTGCTGTTGTTTCTGTCGTTCCTGTCTTTGTTGTTTTCGTTGCCGTTCTTGTTGCTGTTTTTGTCGTTTCTGTCTTTGGTGTTGTCGCTATCTTTGTTCCTGACTTTGTTGTTTTCGTTGCCGTTCTTGGTGCTGTTTTTGTCGTTTCTGTCTTTGGTGTTGTCGCTATCTTTGTTCCTGACTTTGTTGTTTTCGTTGCCGTTCTTGGTGCTGTTTTTGTCGTCGCTATCTTTGTTATGCTTCTTGTTGGTTTTGTTGTTCTTCTTGTCGCGCTTCATGTTGCTTTTGTTCTTGCTGTTGTTGGTCTCGTTTCTGCTGTGCTTCTTGCTATTGTTGTTGTTCTTGTCGCGCTTCATGTTGCTTTTGTTCTTGCAGTTGTTGTTCTCGTTTCCGCTGTGCTTCTTTTGGCTTTTGTTTTTCTTGTTATGCTCTATGAGTGTCCCGTGTGGATAATTTGAGTCATTGAGCATTTCGTCTCGAGAGTGGTGCGAATGATCTGATGTTGCATCGGTGCTGGTGACATCAATCATTTGTGGAGGATTTGATTCCTCATCTTTGCTTTCTTGGTGCTCCTCTTCTGGAGTCAACTTCTTCTCGATTTCATTTGACGCGGTATCTCTGGATTCTTGGCGCTCCTCGTCTGGAGTCAAAAACTTCATGATTACAATTGACGTGGTGTCTATGGACTCTTGGCGCTCCTCTTCTGGAGTCAAAATCTGCATGATTTCAGTTGACGTGGTGTCTCTGGACTCTTGGCGCTCCTCTTCTGGAGTCCAAATCTGCATGATTTCACTTGACGTGGTCTCTCTGGACTCTTGGTGCTCCTCTTCTGGAGTTAAAATCTTTATGATTTCTGTTGATGTTGTCTCACTGGACTCCAGGTGCTCCTCTTCTGGAGTCAAAATCTGCATGGTTTCTTTTGGCGTGGTCTCTCTGGACTCCAGGTGCTCCTCTTCTGGAGTCAAAATCTGCATGTTTTCTTTCGGCGTTGTCTCTCTGGACTGTTGGGTGGCCCGACTCTGTGCTTCTGTACAGACAAGCTGAGAACTGTCAGTCTCGCTGTGATCCTGTACGTCGAGTGTGATCACCTTGTCACTGTTTTCGCATGCAGTGGGTAGAGGTACATTGTCTTCTTCTTGTTCATGTGAGCTTGGTAGACTTTCATAGTCTGCTTGCGGTTGCTCAGATACAGCGGGTTTACCTTCATGGTCTTGTTCATGCATGGTGTTCGCCAGGGAGTGTTTGCTTGCATCCCTGTTGGAGTCTTTCATCACTCGCACTGTGGAGCCTGTCATCGCTCGCTCTGTGGAGTCTTTCTGTGTTCTCTGTGTGGCGTCGTCTTCGTCTTGGGTATTGCTGTCATCCAATGTATCGACGAGCTACCATGGCATGGTGTTGGATTAATCTACCACGAGTAGATTCGTGTTCAGCTTTGCAACTGTGTCGCTGATGCTGTGATCAGCATATCCAAATAACTCAGCCATCTCTGAGTAGTATTCTTTGAAAACCAAATCATCTTGGTTGGATTCTTCTACCACGAGTTGATTCGTGTTGAACTTTGCGACCGTGTCGCTGATGCTGTGATTAGCATATCCGACTGACTCAGCTATGTCTGAGTAGTATTCTTCGAAAACCAAATCATCTTGGTTGGCTTCATCTACCACGAGTTGATTCGTGTTGCACTTTGCGACCGTGTCGCTGATGCTGTGATAAGCATATCCGACTGACTCAGCCATGTCTGAGTAGTAACCTTCGAAAAACAAATCATCTTTTGTTGTTTCGGAATTCTTTTGTTCTCTTCACTTTGGGTGGTGCAGACTGCTTTTTTCAGGGTGTTGTGCAAGTTGTTTTTAACTGTTGGTTTAAGTTCAGGCGTTTTTCTGTGTTCTGAGGCAAGAAAATTTGGTTTTACCACTTTAAGTGTCTTGTTTTCAATTTTCGGGCATTTCCCTGTTAAGTAGGCGTGGTCGGGATGCTCAGACGTCATGACGTCACGCGTAGGAATGAATTGCGCATGCGCAAATCGGCCTTCCTCCTTCACTGTGCGGTTTTGTGTCCATTGCGCATGCGCGGCTTGCGCATGCGCATAACGATCCGCGACCAAAACTTTTTGAGACTGCGCATGCGCGGCTTGCGCATGCGCATAACGATCGGCACCGCGACCTTTTTTAAACTGCGCATGCGCGGCTTCCGGTTCCGGCGCATGCGCAGACGCAATTTGTAGTTTTTTGCTTGCCCGAGACTGCAAAATGTGCTCCGACGCCATTTTATCGCGGATTTCAGCGTTTTTTCTTTCTAAAAGTTGTAAGTTACCTTTTCTTTCCGATCTGGACTGGATTTCAGCGTTTTGGCTTTGTGAAAAATTCATGTTATTTCTTCTTTTTGATCTGTACTTTTCATTCGCGATTTCTTGTTCTTTTCGTGATTTTTTTAGTTTTGCATCACTCAGTCTCTGTGCAGTTTGGCCTCTGAGCATGCCTTGCTGTTCAAATTCCTTACAGTACTCTTCAAATTTGTTTAGTATTGTTTGTAAGCTGTTTCTGTCTTCACCTTTTGAGTATTTATATCCATTATAAACTTTCCTAGCTTCATGTCCTTCGATGAGTATTGCTATTTTAATTTCGTCTGAGGCTGCTGCTGCATCATTTGCTATGATACCGAAATCAAACCATTGTTTAAACCTTTTCCAGACACTTCTTACATTTCCAGTCGTGTCCAGCTGAAGTGGGAATCCAAGGCACATCCTCCCATCAGCAATGTCTTCCCAAGTCGAATGTCCAGTAGGAGATTTCCATGCCATTTTGTCCTTTCTGTGTCTGTCACTGAGTTGTCCTGTAGTAAGCGTCTGAAGCCACTGCTGGTACCATGTGTTGTTCCTCGAGTCTTAATAAAGCTCGTAGTCTCAAATGTGGAGAAGATGCTTTATTGTGAATTCGTTCTCTCTTCAGAGCTTAACCTACGCTACCTCAAATGCTACTAGCTGGTGTGTCTGTGTCCTGCTACCAGTTCTGCCTTCCATGAAGTGTGTCCTCACTTCCTGTCCCGGTCTATTTATATGGCTCTCCCGTGCTCCCTCTAGTGTTTGCTCAGTTGTATTGCATCTAGTTAACTTGTGATCACCACAACGTCTAAATTAGTATCTCAATCAATCTGAATGAGAATCTGAATCAACTTGAACGTGAATCTGAAGCAATCTGAATGAGAATCGAAATCAATTTGAATGTGAATCTGAGTGAATCTGAATGTAAATCAGAATCCATCTGAATGTGAATCTGAATCTATCAGAATGAGAATCTGAATCAACATGAACGTTGTTGCTCGTTTTACTGGAGTGTGATTAACACGCCTCCGTTTAAAGGCCGTGTGCTTAACACTACTATGGCTCTGTATGTGTAATTATGCTCGGAGTCGCCAGGTGGCGTATTGAGACACCGTCACAAGTATATCAAGGTCAGGTTCAAAGTAATAAATCTGTACACCGATTAGTAAGTCCAAACGATTGGTGTTTATTATAACAAATATAATAAATACACATGCATACGCTAAAGAGACTAACTTACTTCTAATACTAAACAACTAAATACTTATCTAAACAGGAACAGGCAAGGTCAGGGAACAAGGCCTTCGTCCCGTTCTTGGTCTGCAACTTTCTGATTCGTAAGGTTGTCAAGATCTAGCAAGGTCTGGATCATGTAGTGATCATTGTATTGGCACTTACAGTACGATGGCTGAGGCTCAACGGCTGGTGATGAAACTGGAGTCAGGATGCGATGTGACAAGTCTGGGCCGGAGCAAACAACAGACTTGGGCCGGAGCAAGCAAGCAGTCCTGAGCCGGAGCAAAGCAGAGCAGAGCCGGAGCAACAACAGACCGAACCATGTGCGGTAGACGCTCTACCGTCTACTCTTATAGGTCCTAGAAGTCTGTGCCCCCTTGGGGCGGTTCTTTTACCTGCCAGGTATCGATTGGGCCTCTCCCAATCGATATCTTCCAAACCCCCCAATCTGAGGGTCGTTCCTCGATGGGTGGGGCGGTCCCTACGGTTCTTTGTGTTGGTTACTGTGGCGCCATTCTGTCTGGGCGTCTACGCAAAAGTATCCATTGATACTTAAATGTTTCTATTGTGCGGGGTCTGGATCTGGATCACCTCATTACTATGCAGATCTGTTTCCATTTGCACCTTTGGCTGAAACTCTGCACCTGGCCAAAAACTGGTTTCTGTACGTGCAGAATGCAAATTAGTCTTCTGCAAACTGCTTGTCCTCACTAAGACTGTTTTCCCCTGCAGCCTTAGCAGTTCTCCATTTTGTAGCCCAGTGTCCATCTTAGATGGCTACATTGTGAATCTGAATCAACTTGAACGTGAATCGGAATCAACTTGAATGTGAATCTGAATCAACTTGAACGAGAATCTGAAACAATCTGAATGAGTATCTGAATCACACTGAAAGAGAATCTGAATCAATCTGAATGAGAATCTGAACGAATCTGAATGTGAATCACTATCAACTTGAACGTGAATCGTAATCAATCTGAATGAGAATCTGATTTAATCAGAATATGAATCAGAATCGATCGGAATCTGAATCTGAATCTATTGCAACAAGAATCTGAATCTCCCTCAATGTGAATCTGAATCAATCTGAATGAGAATCTGCATTAATCTTAATCAATCTGAATAAGAATCTGAATGAATCTGAATATAAATCTCAATCATCTTGAACGTGAATCTGAAGCAATCGGAATGAGAATCTGAATGTGAATCAGAATCGATCTGAATGTGAATCTGAATCTATCTCAATGAGAATCTATATGTATCTGAAAGTGAATCTGAATCGCTCTGAATGAGAATCTGAATCAATCTGGCTGTGCAGCTGAATCAACCTGAATGACAAGTTGAATCAATCTGACTCAGAATCTGAACTAAAAGCAATGTGAATCTGTATCAATCTGAATGAGAATCTGAATCAACTTGGATGTGAACCTGAAGCAATCTGAATAAGAATCGAAATCAATCTGAATGAATCTGAATGTGAAAGAAAATAGATCTGAATTTGTCTCTGAATCTATCTCAATGAGAATCTGAATTTATCTGAAAGTGCATCTGAATCTATCTGAATGGGAACCTGAATTAATACAAATGAGAATCGGAATCAATCTGAATCAACTTGAATGTGAATCCGACTCAATCTGAATGAGAATCTGATTGAATCTGAATCAACCTTAATCAATCTGAATCAACCTGATGACAAGCTGAATAAATCTGACTACGCATCTTAATTAAACGGAATGCGAATGTGAATCAATCTGAATTTGAATATGATTTGATCTCAATTATAATCTTAAGAAGTCTAAATGAGTATCCAAATGAATCTGAATGCGAATTTGAATCAATCTGAACATGAATCTCGAAGCAATCTGAATGTGAATAGAAATCAATGTGAATGAGAATCTGACTGAATCTGAATGTGAATCCGAATCGATCCGAATGTGAATCTGAATTTATCTCAATGAGAATCTAAATCTATCTGATAGCGAAGCTGAATCGACCTGAATGAGTATCTGAATCAATCTGAATGAGAATCAGATTCAGTCTGAATATGAATCTGAATCTATCTGAACGAGAATCTGAATTACTCTGAATGAGAATCTGAATGAAATCTTAATCAATCTGAATGAGAATCTTCATAAATCTATATGTGAATCTGAATCAAGCTGAATGAGAATCTGAATCAGCCTGAATGACAAGCTGAATCAATCTGACTTTGCATCTTGATTAAAACAGAGTGTGAATCTGAATCAATCAGAATTTGAATTAGAATTGATCTCAATGACAATCTTAATAAGTGTAAATGAGTATCGCAATCAATCTAAATGAGAACCTGAATCAACTAGAACGTAAATCTGAAGCAATCTGAATGGGAATAGTAATCAATCTGAATATCAATCAGAATCGATCTGAATATGAATCTGGATCAATCTCAACAAGAATCTGAATCTATCTCAATGTGAATCTGAATCAACCTGAATGGGAATCTGAATCAATCTGAATGTGAATCTGAATCTATCTCAATGACAAACTGAATCGATGTGAATCTGAATCCACCTGGCTGAGAATCTGAATCAATCTGAATGTGAATCTGAATCAACCTGAATGAAAAGCTGAATCAAACTGACTATGAATCTGAATTAAACAAAATATTAATCTGGATCAATTTGATTTTGAATATGAATTGCTCTCAATGGAAATCTTAATACGTCTAAATTATATCTCCATCAATCTGAATGAGAATCTGAATCAACTTGAACGTGAATCTGAAGCAATCTGAATGAGAATCGAAATCAATCTGAATGAGAATCTGAGTGAATATCAGAAACAATCTGAATGTGAATCTGAATCTATCAGAATGAGAATCTGAATCCATCTGAACGTGAATCTGAATCAACTTGAACGACACTCTGAAACAATCTGAATAAGAATCTGAATGCAAGTATGAATCAATCTGAATTAATCTGAATGTGGATCTGCATCAGTCTGAATGGTAACATAAATCATTCTGAATGTGAATCTGATTCGATCTGAATGAGAATATGAATCAATCTAAATGTGAATCTGAATCAACCTCAATGTGAATCTGAATCTATCTGAAAGTGAATCTGAATCGATCTGAATGATAACCTGAATCAACCTGAATCAGTCTGAATGTGAAACTGAATCAATCTAAATGTGCATCTGAATCAAGCTGAATGTGAATCTGAATCAACCTGAAGGTGACTTTGGATCTTAATTAAAAGTAATGTGAATCTGAATCAATCTGAATTACAATTGATCTCAATGACAATCTTAATAAGTATAAATGAGTATCTAAATCAATCTAAATGAGAATCTGAATCAACTTGAACATGAATCTGAATTCATCTGCATCAGTCTGAATAGTAAAATAAATCATTCTGAACGTGAATCTGAATCAACCAGAATGTGAATCTGAATCAGCCTCAATGAGAAACTGAATCCATCTGAAAGTGAATCTGAATCGATCTGAATGATAACCTGAATCAGCCTTAATGTGAAACTGAATCAATCTAAATGTGCATCTGAATCAACCAGAATATGAATCTGAATCTATCTCAATGAGACACTGAATCGATCTGAATGGGAAGCTGAATCAATCTGAATTTGAATATGAATTGATCTCAATAACAAAGTGAATAAGTCGTAATGAGAAGCTTATTCAATCTGAATGAGAATCTGAATCAATCTGAAAGTGATTTTAATCGATCTGAGTTTGAATCCGAATCACTGTGAATGAGAATCTGAATAAGAATCTGAATCAATCTGAAGTCAACCTGAATGAGAATCTGAATAAACCTGAATGTGCACCTGAATCAATCTGACTGCGAGTAGGAATCAATCAGAAAGTCAATCTGAATTAATCTGAATGTGAATCTGCATCAAGCTAAATGTGCATCTGAATAGCTGTGAATGTAAATCTGAATCTATCCGAATGAGTGTCTGAATTAAACAGAATATGAATCAGGATTGACCTGAATGTGAATCTGAATCAATCAGAATGAGAAACTAAATCAATGTGAATGTGAATCTGAATCTATTTGAATATGAATCATAATTGACCCGAATGTGAGTATGAATCAATCTGAATGTGAATCTGAATCTATCTGACCGAGAATCTGAATTAAACAGAATGTGAATCAGGATTGACCTGAATGTGGGGCTTCCGATTGCGGCTATGCGGAGCTAAGCCGCACGTTCGGCAGCTCCCGCCAGGAACGGACTTTTGGGCTCTTTTATGGGCCCCCAGCGGTACTTGCTCGACGGTTCCCGACGTGGGAAGGTGTCTGCAGCGGATCCCAGTGGTCTATGGTCTGGACCAGGAGTGGGGCCAGCAGAATAGCGGTGGCAGCGCCTAAGAAAAAGCGGGGAAAGAAAATCAGGATAGCGGCCGGCGGAGGCCTCGAGGAATGGAGGCAGTGGGCGCAGGAGCAGCAGGAGACTCTCTAGCGCTGTTTTCGGGAGCTAAAAGTGGAGCTGCTGGACTCGCTGACAAGCTGTTGGCGACGCAGACAGCCCAGGGGGTGGAGATCCGGGAGCTCCGACACCAAGCCTCCGAAAGAGAGGATGAGGCCATGGACCTCGCAGTAAAGGTGGAGATGCATGAGGTGCTCCATAAGAAGTGGCAGGAGCAGTTCGAGGAGATGGAGAACCAGTCGAGGTGGAAAAATTTGCGGATCCTGGGCCTCACGGAGGGGCTGGAGGGGCAGACCTGGGGGCCTATGTGGTCTTTTTGCTGAACTCGCTGATGGGAGCTGGGTCCTTCCAGGGCCCCCTGGAGCTGGAGGGGGCCCACAGAAGACTGGCCAGGAGGCCCAAGCCGAATGAGCCGCCACGGGCGGTGCTGGTGCGGTTCCACCGGTTCGTTGACCGAGAGTGCGTGCTTATGTGGGCCAAGAAGGAGCGGAGTAGCAAGTGGGAGAACACGGTAGTGCGGATCTACCAGGACTGGAGTGCGGAGGTGGCTAAGCGGAGGGCCGGGTACAACCGGACGAAGGTGGTGCTCCACAGAAAGAGTGTGAAGTTTGGCATGTTACAGCCGGCGCGTCTGTGGGTTAACTACAAGGACCGGCACTTTTATTTTGAGTCCCCGGAGGAGGCGTGGGCCTTTGTGCAGGCCGAGAGGTTGGACTCTAACTGAGGGTCGGGGGTTTGTAAATAACTGTGTTAACTTTTGTGGGAAAGGTCTCTGTTTTATGCTGTTTCAAGCTGGTCGTGTGTTGTTTCTCGGGCGGGTGGGGCGCTGTCTTTTTTGCGTGGGTTCGGTGGATAGGGGGAAAGCCGGGTTTTTTTTTGTTTCCCGCGCTGAGGGTGGATGGGGGCGGGGTCGGAGCTCAGAAGCACTGGCTTTTTTCCCGCGCGTGAGAGGGAGGGGGAGGAGGAGGGGTCTGCTGATGGGTATGGGGGAGGAGAAGTAGCCCCACGTTGGGAGGGGTCGGAGGTGTGGCGGGAGCCGCCGGGGTCAGCAGAAGTTAGCTGGCTCACGGGAGTGCTATGGAGGGAGTAACGCGGCTGGGAGGCGTCCTAGCCTGGGGGGGGGGGGGGGGGGGGGGGGGAATGGGGGGGTACCAGGTTGCTGCTGAAATGGCCAGGAAGGAGTTGGTGTATGCAGGGGGGGCCGGGGTGGGGGTTTGCCGCCGTGGGGAATGGGCCGAGCGGGGGGCGCTGGCCTGGGGCGGGCAGGGGATGGGTTATGGCTAGTCGGCAGGGGAGGGGGGCAGGGAGCCCTCAGATCGGGCTGATAACTTGGAATGTGAGGGGGCTGAATGGGCCGGTCAAACGGGCCCGGGTGTTTACGCACCTGAAGGGGCTGAAGGCGGACACGGCTATGCTCCAGGAGAAGCACCTGAAGGTGGCGGACCAGGTTAGACTGAGGAAGGGCTGGGTAGACCAGGTGTTTCAGTCGTGGCTGGATGCAAAAAATCGGGGGGGGGGGGGGGGGGGGGGGGCGATTCTGGTGGTAAAAAGGGTGTCGTTTGAGACGTCAAAGGCGGTGGCTGACAGTGGAGGGAGGTATGTGATGGTGAGCGGCAAGTTGCAAGGGGAGCGGGTGGTGCTGGTGAATGTCTATGCCCCAAACTGGGATCATGCGGGTTTTACGCGGCGCATGTTGGGCCGCTTTCCGGATCTAGACACGGGGGGCCTGAAACTGGGGGGGGGGGGACTTTAGTACAGTGCTGGATCCCCCATTGGATCGATCCATGTCCAGGACGGGTAGGAGACCCGCGGCGGCTAAGGTGTTGAGGGGGTTTATGGATCAGATGGGAGGGGTGGATCCTTGGAGGTTCGCGAGGCCGAGGGCCAGGGAGTATTCATTTTTCTCCCACGTGCATAAAGCCTATTCCCGGATCGATTTTTTTGTTCTGAGCAGGGGGCTGATTTCGAGGGTGGAGAATGCCGAGTATTCGGCCATAGTCATTTTGGATCATGCCCAGCACTGGGTAGACCTTGAGCTGGGGGAGGAGAGGGGCCAGTGCCTGCTCTGGCGCCTGGAGGTGGGGCTGCTAGCAGATGAGAAGGTGCGTGGGCGGGCTCGGGGGTGTATCAAGAGGTACTTAGAGGCCAATGATAATGGGGAGGTCCGGGTGGGGACGGTTTGGGAGGCATTGAAGGCGGTGATTAGAGGGGAGTTGATTTCCATCCGAGCCCATAGGGAGAGGGGAGAGCAAAGAGAGAGGGAGGGGTTGGTGGGGGAGATAGTGAGGGTGGACAGGAGATACGCGGAGGCTCCGGAGGAGGGATTGTTGAGGGAGCGGCGTAACCTTCAGGCCAAGTTCAACTTGCTGACCACCAGAAAGGCGGAAGCTCAGTGGAGGAAGGCAAGGGAGCAGTGTACGAATATGGGGAGAAGGCGAGTAGGATGCTGGCGCATCAGCTCTGTAAGCCAGGGAGATTGGTGGAGTGTTGTGTGAAGGGGGGTGGATATTAATGGGATCTTCAGGACCTGCTGGGCCCCCTGTTGGTTAGGACCTTTAACGAGGCAAGGGAGGGGGGGGGGGGGCTTTGCCCCCCGACTATGTCACGGGCGCTGATTTCCTTGATCCTTAAACGAGACAAGGACCCCCTGCAGTGTGGATCATATAGGCCGATCTCGTTGTTAAATGTGGATGCCAAGCTGTTGGCGAAGATCTTGGCCACAAGGATAGAGGACTGTGTGCCGGGGGTCATTCATGAGGACCAGACAGGGTTTGTGAAGGGAAGGCAGCTGAACACCAATATACGTAGGCTTCTGAATGTTATAATGATGCCGGCGGTAGAAGGGGAGGCAGAGATAGTGGTAGCATTGGACACGGAGAAGGCCTTTGATAGGGTTGAGTGGGGGTACTTGTGGGGGGTGCTGGAAAGATTTGGGTTCGGGGAAGGGTTTGTCAGTTGGGTGAGGCTGTTATATGGGGCCCGATGGCGAGCGTAGCCACGAATGGGAGGAGGTCGGAGTACTTTCGGTTGTACCAGGGGACGAGACAGGGGTGTCCCCTGTCCCCCTTGCTCTTTGCGTTGGCAATTGAGCCCCTGGCCATAGCGTTGAGGGCGTCGATGAATTGGAGGGGTCTGGTGCGGGGTGGGGAGGAGCACCGAGTGTCACTTTACGCAGATGACTTGTTGCTATATGTGGCAGACCCAGTGGGGGGAATGCCGGAGGTGATGAAGATTCTTAGGGAATTTGGGGGCTTTTCAGGGTATAAGCTCAGCCTGGGTAAGAGTGAGCTGTTCGTCGTGCACCCGGGGGATCAAGAGGAGGGGATTGGTAGGCTCCCACTGAAAAGGGCAGGGAGGAGCTTTAGGTACCTGGGAGTCCAGGTGGTTAGGAGCTGGGGGGCCCTACACAAACGTAACCTCACTAGGCTGGTGGAGCAAATGGAGGAGTTTAAAAGATGGGACATGTTGCCGCTGTCACTGGCGGGCAGGGTACAGTCAGTCAAGGTGACGGTGCTCCCGAGGTTTTTGTTCCTGTTCCAGTGCCTCCCCATCCTTATCCCGAAGGCCTTTTTTAGGAGGGTCAACAGGAGTATTACGGGATTTGTATGGGCGCATGGGACTCCGAGGGTGAGAAGGGTGTTTTTGGAGCGGGGCAGGGATAGGGGGGGCTGGTGTTGCCCAACTTCTGTGGGTACTATTGGGCTGCCAACGCAGCGATGGTGCGTAAGTGGGTAATGGACGGGGCAGGGGCAGCATGGAAGAGGAAGCAGATGGCGTCCTGTGTGGACACGAGCCTGGAGGCGCTGGTAACGGCGCCGTTGCCGCTCCCTCCAACGAGGTATACTACGAGCCCGGTGGTGGCTGCAACCCTCAAAATCTGGGGGCAATGGAGACGGCATAGCGGGGAGGTAGGGGGGAGGTACGGGGGAATCTCCGGTTTGTACCAGGGAGTATCGATGGTGGGTTTCTTGGCTGGCATAGGGTAGGTATTAGGAGGTTGAGGGACCTGTTTGTGGATGGGAGGTTTGCAAGCCTGGGTGAGTTAGAGGGGAAGTTTGGGCTCCCCCCCGGGGAAAATATTTAGGTACATGCAGGTTAGGGCGTTTGCCAGGCGGCAGGTGGAGGGGTTCCCTCTGCTGCCCCCACGTGGGGTACGGGGCAGGGTGCTCTCGGGGGTGTGGGTTGGAGGAGGGGGGATTTTGGACTTGTACCACGTCATGCAGGAGGTGGATGAGGCCTCGGTGGAGGAGCTGAAGGGTAAATGGGAAAGGAGCTGGGTGAGGAGATTGAGGAGGGGACGTGGGCGGATGCCCTGGAAAGAGTGAATTCCTCCTCTTCCTGCGCGAGGCTTAGCTTCATACAGTTCAAGGTGCTACATAGGGCCCACATGACCGGGACGAGGATGAGTAGGTTTTTCAGGGGTGAAGACAGGTGTGCAAGGTGCTCGGGGAGCCCAGCGAACCACACCCATATGTTCTGGGCATGCCCAGCACTGGGGGAATTTTGGAAGGGGGTAGCAAGGACGGTGTCGAGGGTGGTAGGATCCAGGGTCAAGCCAGGCTGGGGACTCACAATTTTTGGGGTTGCAGTGGAGCCGGGAGTGCAGGAGGCGAAAGAGGCCGGGGTCCTGGCCTTTGTGTCCCTAGTATCCCGGCGGAGGATTTTGCTTCAATGGAAGGATGCGAGGCCCCCAAGCGTGGAGGCCTGGATCAATGATATGGCGGGGTTCATCAAATTGGAGAGGGTGAAATTTGCCCTGAGGGGATCAGTGCTGGGGTTTTTTAGGCAGTGGCAGCCTTTCCTTGACTTCCTGGCAGAACGGTAGGAAAAGAGGCCGGCAGCAGCAGCAACCGTCTTCTTTTTGTAGTTGCTGGGGAGGTGGGGGCTTGGTTTTGGGGGTTATTGTGTTTTTTTTGTTGTTAATACTGTTTTCTTGTTGTTATTTTCTGTTTTTGATATTTTTTGAAAATCTCAATAAAAATTATTTTTTAAAAAAAGGATTGACCTGAATGTGAATCTTAATCGCTGTGAATTAGAATATGAATCAAAATCAATCCGAAACTGAATATGAATTAAGCTGAATGAGAATCTGAATCAATCTGAATGTGCATCTGAATCAATCTGAATACGAGTATGAATCAATCTGAATTAACCTGAATGTGAATCTGCAACAGTTTGAATTGAAAAATAAATCATTCTGAATGTGAATCTGATTCGATCTGAATGAGAAACTGAATCAGTCTGAATATGAATTTGAATCAATCTCAATGTGCATCTGAATCAATGTCAATGTGAATCTGAATCTATCTGAATGAAAATCTGAATTTAACAGAATGTGAATCAGAATTGATATGAACGTGAACTTGAATCAATCTGAATGTGAAAATGTGTCAACCTGAATCAGAATCTGAATCAATCTGAAAGTGATTCAGAAAGGATCGGAATGTGAATCTGCATCGCTGTGAATTAGAATATGAATCAAGTTGAATGTACATCTGAATCACTTTGAATGTGAATCTGAATCAATCCAAAACTGAATATGAATAAATCGGAATGAAAATCTGAATCAATCTTAATGTGCATATGGGTCAATCTGAATGTGAATCTGCAGCGGTCTGAATGGCAAAATGAATCATTCTGAATATGAATCTGATTCGATCTAAATGAGATATGAATCAATCTGAATCAACCTGAATGTGAATTTAAATCAATCTGAACATGGATCTTAATCAATCGTAATTTGAATCTGAATCAATGTGAATGTGAATCTGAGTCAATCTGAATGTGAATCTGAATAAACCTGAATGACAAACTGAATGGATCTGACTACGAATTTGAATCAATGTGAATGTGAATCTGAGTCGATCTGAATGTGAATCTGAAGATATCTGAATGAGAATCTGAATCGATCACAATGAGGATCTGAATCGGTATGAATGTGAATCTGACTCAATCTGAATGAGAATCCGAATCAATCTGACTGAGAATCAGAATTAGACTGAATTAGAATCTGACTCCATCTGAATGTGAATCTGAGTCATCCTGAATGAGAATCTAAATGGGAATCTGAATCAATGTGAATAAGAATCTGAATCAATCTGACTGAGAATCAGCATCAAACTGAATTAGAACCTGACTCAATCTGGATCAATCTAACTGTGAATCTGAATCGATCTGAATGAGAATCTGAATCGATCTGAATGAGAACCTGAATCAGTATGAATGAGAATCTGGATCAATCTGAATGTGCATCTGAATCAATTGGAATCTGAATCTATCTGAATCAATGTAAATGTGAATCAATCTGAATGAGAATCTGAATTAAACTAAGAGTGAATTTGAATTGTTCTGAATGTGAATCTGAATGGATCTGGTTGTGCATCTGAATCAATCTAGATTTGAATCTTATTCAATCTTACTATGGAACTGAATCAATCTGAATGAGAATCTGAATCAATCTGACTGAGAATCCGAATCAAACTGAATGAGAATCTGACTCAATCTGAAAATGATTCTGAGTTATTACGAAAGAGCATCTGAATCAATCTCAATGTGAATCTGGACCAATCTGAATGTGAATTTGAATGAGAATCTGAGGTTATCTTAATGAAATCTGAATCAACATGACAAAATGAAGCAATCTGAATGAGATTCTGAATCACTCTGAGTGAGAATCTGACTCAATCTGAAAATGATTTTGAGTCATTCTGAATGAGAATCTGAATCAATTTTTGAACCAATCTGAATGAGAATCTGAAGTTATCTTAATGAAATCTGAATAAAAATGAATGACAAAATGAAGCAATCTGAATGTGAATCTCAATCGTTCTGAATGAGATTCTGAATCACTCTGAAAGAGAATCTGAAGCAATCTGAATTAGAATCGAAATCAATCTGAATGTGAATCTGATGGAGTCTGAATATGAATCAGAATCTATCTGAATGTGAATTTGAATCTATCTTAAAGTAAATCTGAATCAATCTGAATGAGAATCTGAATCACTCTGAATGTGAATCTTGTTCAACTTGAATGTGAATCTGAAGCAAGCTGAATGAGAATCGAAATCAATCTGAATAAGAATCGGTTTGAATCCGAATATGAAACAGAATCGATCTGAATTCTGAATCTGACTCAATAAGAATCTGAATCAATCTGAATGTGAATCAGAATCTATCTCAATGAGAAACTGAATTTATCTGAAAGTGAATCTGTATCGATCTGAATGAGAATCTGAATCAGTCCGAATAGGAATCTGAATCAATCTGAATGCGCACCTGAATCAATGTGAATATGAATCTGAATATATCTGAATGTGAATCATAATTGACCTGAATGTGAATCTGAATCAATCTGAATGTGATTCTTAATCAATCTGCATGTGAATATGAATCAATCTGAATGGGAATCTCAATCAATCTCAACATGCATCTGAATCAACGTGAATGTCTATCTGAATCAATCTCAATATGTGTCTGAATCACCGTGAATGTGAATCTGAATCAATCCGAAACTGAATGTGAACCAATCTGAATGAGAATCTGAGTCAATCTGAATGTGCATCTGAATCAATCTGAATGTCAATCTGAATTAATTTTAACGTCAATCTGCATCAGTCTGAATGGCAAAATAAATCATTCTGAATGTGAATCTGATTTGATCTCAATGAGAATATAATTCAATCTGAATGTGAATCTGAATCAACTTGATTGTGAATCTGAATCAGTCTCAATGAGAAACTGAATCTATCCGAAAGTGAACCTGAAACGATCTGAATGAGAATCTGAATCAGTCTAAATGTGAATCTGAATCAATCTGAATGTGAATCTGAATTAAACAGAATGTGAATCAGAACCGATCTGAATGAGAATCTGAATGGGAATCTGAATCAATCTGAACGTGCATATGAAGCAATGTGAATGTGGTTGTGAATCTTTCTGCATGTGAATCTGAATCAATCTGAATATGAAAATGAACCAATCTGAATGAGAATCTGAATTCAACAGAATATGAATCAGAACCGATCTGAATGTGATGCTGAATCCATCTGAGTGAGAATCTGAATCAATCTGAAAGTGAATCAGAAATGATCTGAATGTGATTCAGAATTGATGTGAATTAGAATATGAATCAACTAAATGTGCATTTGAATCACTGTGAATGTGAATCTGAAAGGTAATCTGAATTAATCTGAACCTGAAACTGAATCAACCTGAATGTGAATCTGGGTCAATCTGAATGTGAATCTGAATCAATTTGACTGCGAATTTGAATCAATCTAAATGAGGATATGAATAAGTCTGCATGTGGTTATGAACTAATCTGAAAAGAGAATCCCAATAAATCTGAGCAGAAATCCGAATGTGCACTTGAATGAATGTGAATCTGAATCTGAATCAATCTGTACATGAATCTGTATCAATTGGGATGTGAATCTGAATCAATCTGAAAGTCAATCTGAATTAATCTGAACCTGAAACTGAATCAATTGGAATGTGAATCTGGGTCAACCTGAACCTGAATCATAATCAATCTGAATGAGAATCTGAAACAATCTGAATGTGCATTTCAATCAATCGGAATGTCAATCTGAATTAATCTGAATATCAATCAGCATCATTCTGAATGTGAATCTGATTTGATCTCAATGAGAATATAATTCAATCTGAATGTATCTCAATGAGAAACTGAATCTATCTGAAAGTCAATCTGAATCTATGTGAATCTGAATGAGAATCGGAATCAATCTGAATCTATCTGAATGTGCATCTTAATCAATGTGAATGTGAACCTATCTGAATGTGAATCAATCTGAATGAGAATGCGAATTAAACAAAATGTTCAGAATCGATCTGAATGAGAATCTGACACATTCTGAATGAGAATTTGAATGGGAATTGGAATGAAAATCTGAATCAATCTGAATGGGAATCTGAATGTGCATATGAATCAACGTGAATGTGATTGTTAATCTTTCTGAATGTTAATCTGAATCAATCTGAATATGAAAATGAACCAATCTGAATGAGAATCTGAATTCAACAGAATATGAATCAGAAGCAATCTGAATGTGATGCTGAATCCATATGAGTATGAATCTGAATCAATCTGAAAGTGAATCAGAAATTATCTGAATGTGATTCTGAATCGATGTGAATTAGAATGTGAATCAACTAAATGTGCATTTGAATCACTGTGAATGTGAATCTGAATGAATGTGAAAGTGAATCTGAATCAATCTGAATGTGACTCTGAATCAATTTGACTGTGAATTTGAATCAATCTAAATGAGGATATGAATAAATCTGCATGTGGTTATGAACTAATCTGAAAAGAGAATCCCAATAAATCTGATTAGAAATCTGAATGTGCACTTGAATGAATGTGAATCTGAATCAATCTGTACATGAATCTGTATCAATTGGAATGTGAATCTGAATCAATCTAAACATGAATCTGAATCAATCTGAACGTGAATCTGAATTAAACTGAATGTGAATCTGAATCAACCTGAATGACAAACTGAAGCAATCTGAATATGAATCTAGAAGACCATAAGCAATAAGACATAGGAGCAGAATTCGGCCACTCGGCCCATCGAGTCTACTCCATTTCAATCATGGCTGATATTTTTCTCATCCCCATTCTCCTGCCTTCTCCCCATAACCCCTGATCCCCTTATTCATCAAGAACCTATCTTTCTCTGTCTTAAAGACACTCAGTGATTTGGCCTCCACAGCCTTCTGCTGCAAAGAATTCCACAGATTCACCACCCTCTGGCTGAAGAAACTCCTACTCATCTCTGTTTTAAAGGATCATCCCTTTATTCTGAGATGGTGTCCTCTGCTTCTAGTTTTTCCTACAAGTGGAAACATCCTCTCCATGCCCACTCTATCCAGGCCTCGCAGCATCCTGAAGTTTCAAAAAGATTCCCCCTCATCCTTCTCAACTCCAATGAGTACAGACCCAGAGTCCTCAACCGTTCCTCATATGACAAGCTCTTCATTCCAGGGATCATTCTTGTGAACCTCCTCTGGACCCTTTCCGAGGCCAGCACATCTTTCCTTCGATACAGGGCCCTAAACTGCTCACAATACACCCAATTGGGTCTGACCAGAGCCTTATACATTCTCAGAAGTACATCCCTGCTCTTGTATTCTAGTCCTCTCGACCCGAATGCTAACGTTACATTTGTCTTCCTTTGTTTTGAAAAATATTTTTTGGAGCATTTATATATTTACACAACAAACATAACCACAGAACACAAACAGCCAACAGGGCTGAAAATAACCAACTTAACAAAATACCGAATACCCCACCATCCTACCCCCCCATCTCCCCTACCTCCCCATTTTACCACCCCCCCCCCCCCCCCCCCCCCCCCCCCCCCCACTGCTGACAGCTTAACTTTTCTCGAAGAAGTTGATAAAGGGCTGCCACCTCTGGGCAAACCCCTCCACAGACCCTCTCAAGGGAAACTTTGTTTTTTCTAACCTAAGAAACTGCCAGGTCACTCACCCACACCCCCGGTTCCGAGGGTCCCGAGTCCCTGCATTCCAACAATATCCGTCTCCGGGCTACCAGGGAGGCAAAGTTCAAGACATCGGCCTCTCCTGCCCCCTGGACTCCCGGGTCTTCTGACACTCTGAAGATCGCCACTTCTGGACTGCGACCACCTTCACCTTCAGGACCTCTGACATAACGTCGGCAAACCCCTGCAAGAATCCTCCATGTTTGGACATGCCCAAAACATGTGGACATGATTCGTGGGACCTCCTGCACACCGGCAACACCTGTCTTCCACCCCTTCAAAAAACCTGCTCTTCCTTGGCCAGCATTATATGTGCCCTGTGGACCACCTGAAATTGGATAAGGCTAAGCCCTGCACAACGAGGATGCATTTATCCTCCTCAGGGCCTCCTTCCACAGCCCAGTCTCCAACTCCCTACCGAACTCCTCCTCCCACTCGCGTTTCACTATCCTTCCCAATCCATCAGCTCCACTTAAATTTTCGACACCTTACCCTCCCTACCCCTGTTCTTGACACCACCTTGTCCTGGAGCCCCTAAGGCTGCAGGTGAGGAAAGAACGGTACCTGCTTCTGGATAAATCCCTCACCTGCAAATACTGGAACCCATTTCCGGCGGGCAACTCAAATATCTCCTCCAACTCCTCCACGCTTGGAAAGCTGCCCTCAACGAATAGATCCAAACCGCTCAATCCTGCCTGTTGCTACCCCTGGAACCCCCCGCCATCCAGCCCCCCCAGAATAAACGCCCACATGGAGGTACCCAAACTGAGGCCCCCTCTAATCTCAGGTGCTGCTACCACTGTCCCCATGCCCTCAAGGCTTGTGGAGTACCTGGCCGCCAAGAACGGCAAAGGCGCTGTCAATAGCGCCCCCAAGCCTTGCAAGAGGCTGCCTCCATCTGCTCCCACACTGTTCCCTACCCCACTACCCACTTCCTCACCATAGCTATGTTTGCCACCCAATAATAATTCATGAGATTCGGCAGTGCTAACCTGCCCCTTCCTCGACTCCGCTCCAGCAGCACCTTCTTCATCTGCGGGCCTTTACCTGCCCAAACAAACCCTGAAATCAGCGTATTCACCCTCCAAAAGAAAGCCATAGGAATAAAAATAGGGAGCTTTTGGAACACAAAGAAGTACCTCGGGAGAACTGTCATCTTCACAAGTTGCACTCGTTCCGCCAAAGATAGCAGGAGTACGGCTCAACTCCTAACATTTTCCTTCATCTATTCCAAAAACCAGCCAAATTCAGCTCGTGCCGCTGCTCCCACCCCCAAGCCACCTGAATACCTAGATAGCGAAAGTTCCCACACCACTCTAAGTGGCAACTCCCCAGCTTCTTCTCCTGCCCCCTCGCTTGAATTGAAAAACCCTCGCTCTTCCCCATATTCAATTTATACCCCGAGAACTGGCCGAAATCCTGGAAAATATTCATAATCCACCCCGATGCCTTCCAATGGGTTTGAAAGCTACTCATTCGCATAGAGCTTGACCCTCTGATCCACCCCCCCCTCCCTGCCACACTATCCCCTGCCAACCCCTTGATGCTCTCAGCGCCATTGCCAATGGCTCTATAGCCAAGGTAAAGAGCAATAGGGAGAGTGGACATCCCTGCCTCGTCCTCCGATGCAGCCTGCAATATTCCTAACTCACAGGGTTCATCCGCACACCCTCTACCGGTACCCGGTACAGTAACTGGTCCCAATCCACAAACCCCTGTCCAAACCCAGACCGCTCCAAAACCTCCCCACAGATAGTCCTACTCCACCTGGTTGAAGGCCTTCTCTGCATACATGGCAACCACCACCTCCACACTTGGTCTCTCCGGGGGCATCATTATAACATTCAGCAGCCTCCTGATGTTGTCTGATGGATGCCTCTCCTTCACAAACCCCGTCTAGTCCTCCCCTATCATCCTCAGCACACAGTCCTCCATCATTGAGGCCAAAATCTTGGCCAGTAACTTGGCATCCACGTTCAACAGCGAAATTAGCCTGTAGGACCCACACTGCTCTGGATCTTTTTCCCTCTTTAAAATTAAGGAGATCAAGGCCTGCAATAATGTTGGGATGGGGTGAGGGGAGTACTCCCTGCTCCCTCGGCTCATTGAATGCCCTTCCCAGCAGGGGACCCATGTCCCGCGAGAACTTTTTGAAAAATTCCACTGGAAAACTGCCTGGACCCAGGGCCTTCCCCGTCTGCATCGCCCCCAGACCCTCGACTGCCTCCACCAGCAGGAATCAAACCTGGGACCCTCGAGCTGTGAAGCAACAGTGCTAATCACTATGCTACCGTGCCACCCGATTCCCGGCTTGGGTCACTGACTGTGCGGAGCTTGCACGTTCTCCCCGTGTCGGCGTGGGTTTCCTCCGGGTTTCCTACCACAGTCTAAAGATGTTAGTCTAAACAGGTTAGGTGGATTTGTCACACTAAATTGCCCAATAGTGTCCAAAATAGAACTTTGGTGGGGTTGCTGTGGACGTGTGGGCTTTAGGGGTCGGTGTAGACTCGATGGGCTGAATAGCCTCCTTCTGCACTGTAAATTCAATGATTCTTCAACCGACAATGGTCATCCTTAGACTTTTAATTCCAGACATTTTATTGAGTTTAAATTCCATCACCTGCCATGGTGGGATTCAAACTCAGTCCAGTGATAATGCCACTGTGCCATCATCTCCCCACTTTCAATGAGAAATTGCTTTTACTAGGTTGTGATTGACAGCTTCCAGACATTCAGACATCCAGGTTGTTTAACTTAATTTCCCTTGAATGGATCTCAAGTACCCTGCTGTGAAACTAACCGCAATGTTTATAAAAATCTGACAGCCCTTGACCACATCAAAATGAGTTAAGTGCTTTCTGCTGTGAGAAAGAGAACGTGACAGGGGGTCTGGTGTGTTTGGAGTCGGGGGAAGTTGTTTCACCCTCATGCATGCGTGGGGGTGGTGACCCAGTAATTCCCATGCTGGAGGGGAGGCAGAATTTGTGTTGTGGAGAGGAGGAGGCCATCCACCAGACGCCGCTATTGGGCAGCCTGCTCAAAATGGCGACCAAATAGTGGGATTTGCTGCGGGATCCCTCGCAATCCCTGCCAGGCATAAATATGCATAGCTTGAGACGGTGATTCGCCTCTGGCGCCACTCCCAGCCAACCAGTGCCGTTTCAGATCCGGCCGGAGGTCATAGGGCGGGCTTTTCCGTCCCACTGCATGCAGATTTCTGGTGCGGCACGCTGTTGGGATTCTCCATTTCGCCGGCTGATCAGTGGGGTTTCTTATTGTAGGGCAGACGAGATTGTTAACCCTGCCCAGTCCGGTGATTGACTGGGAGATTATTAACCCCACCCAGTCCGGGAACGAGCTGCGCTCCGAAAGCGCGTAATTCGAAACAAAACTGTTGGACTTTAACCAGGTGTTGTAAGACTTCTTACTGTGCCCGCCCCAGTCCAATGGCGGCAACTCCAAATCAGTCCGGAATTGACAGGGAGATTGGTAACCCTGCCCAGGCTGCTGATTGACTTGGAGATTGTTAACCCCACCCAGTCCTGTGATTGACAGGGAGATTATTAACCCGTCCATTCCAATGATTGACAGGAAGATTGTTAATCCTGCCCAGTCCAGTGATTGACAGGGAGATTGTTTACCCCGCCCAGTCCGGGATTGACAGGGAGATTGTTAACCAAACCCAGTCCAGTGATTGACAGGGAGATTGTTAACCCCACCTAGTGCAGTGATTGACAGGGAGATTGTTAACCCCACCTAGTGCAGTGATTGACAGGGAGATTGTTAACCCCGCCCAGTCCGGGATTGACAGGAAGATTGTTAAACCCACCTCGTGCAATGATTGACAGGGAGATTGTTAACCCTGTTTAGTCCAGTGATTGACAGGGAGATTGTTTACCCCGCCCAGTCCGGGATTGACAGGGAAGATTGTTAACCCTGCCCAGTCCGTGATTGACCAGGAGATTGTTAACTCCGCCCAGTCGGGGATTGACAGGGAAGATTGTTAACCCCGCCCAGTCCGCGATTGACCAGGACATTGTTAACTTCGCCCTGTATGGTAGCATGGTAGCATTGTGGATAGCACAATTCGATTCCGGCTTGGGTCACTGTCTGTGCGGAGTCTGCACATCCTCCCCGTGTGTGCGTGGGTTTCCTCCGGGTGCTCTGGTTTCCTCCGACAGTCCAAAGATGTGCACGTTAGATGGATTGGCCATGATGAATTGCCCTTAGTGTCCAAAATTGCCCTTAGTGTTGGGTGGGGTTACTGGGTTATGGAGATAGGGTGGAGTTGTTGATCTTGGGTAGGGTGCTCTTTCCAAGAGCCGGTGCAGACTCGATGGGCTGAATAGCCTCCTTCTGCACTGTAAATTCTATGATAATTCTATGATTGACAGGGTGATTGTCAACTCCGCGCACTCCAGTGATGTACAGGGAGATTGTTAACCCCACCCAATCCAGTGATTGACAGGGAAATTGTTAACACCGCCCAGTTCAGTGATTGACAGGGAAATTGTTAACACCGCCCAGTTCAGTGACTGACAAGGTGATTGTTAACCCCGCCCAGTCCGGTGATTGACAGGGAGATTGTTAACACCGCCCAGTCCAGTAAATGTTTACCTCACCCAGTCCAGTGATTGCCAGGGAGATTGTTAACCACGGCCAGTCCAGTGATTGCCAGGAAGATTGCTAACCCCGCCCAGTCTGGGATTGGCAGGGAAGATTGTTAACCCACGCATAGTCTGTGATTGACAGGGAGATTGTTAACCCCGCCCAGTCCAGGATTGACAGGGAGATTGTTAACCAAACCCAGTCCAGTGATTGACAGGGAGATTGTTAACCCCACCCAGTGCAGTGATTGACAGGAACATTGTTAACCCCAGCTCGTCCAGTGATTGACAGGGAGATTGTTAACCCCACCTAGTGCAGTGATTGACAGGAACATTGTTAACCCCAGCTCGTCCAGTGATTGACAGGGAGATTGTTAACCCCACCTAGTGCAGTGATTGACAGGAACATTGTTAACCCCAGCTCGTCCAGTGATTGACAGGGAGATTGTTAACCCCACCTAGTGCAGTGATTGACAGGAACATTGTTAACCCCAGCTCGTCCAGTGATTGACAGGGAGATTGTTAACCCCCGCCCAGTCTGTGATTGACAGGGAGATTGTTAACCCCGCCCAGTCCAGTGATTGACAGGGAGGTTATTAACCCCGCCCAGTCCAGTGATTGACAGGTAGATTGTTAACCCCGCCCAGTCCGACATTGACAGGGATGTTATTAACCCCGCCCAGTCCAGTGATTGAAAGGGAGATTGTTAACCCCGCCCAGTCCGGCATTGACAGGGAGGTTATTAACCCCGCCCAGTCCAGTGATTGACAGGTAGATTGTTAACCCCAGCCAGTCCAATGTCGACTCGGAGATTGTTAACCCCGCCCAGTCCAATGATTGAAAGCGAGATTGTTAACCCCGCCCAGTCCAGTGATTGACAGCGAGATTGTTAACCCCGCCCAGGCCAATGATTGACAGCGAGATTGTTAACCCCGCCCAGTCCAGTGATTGACAGCGGGATTATTAACCTCACTGAGTCCAGTGATTGACAGGGAGATTGTTAACCCTGCACAGTCCAGTGATTGACAGGGTGGTTGTTAATCCCACCCAATCCAATGATTGACAGCGAGATTGTTAACACCGCCCAGTCTAGGATTGACAGGGAGATTGTTAACACCGCCCAATCCGGTGATTGTCAGGGAGGATTGGTAACCCCGCCCAGTCGAGTAATTGATAGGGAGATTGTTAACCCCAGCTAGTCCAAAATCGATAGGGAGATTGTTAATCCCGCTGAGTGATTGACAGGGAGGTTGTTAACTCCGTCCTGTCCAATGATTGACAGGGAGATTGTTAACCCCACCTCATCCAGTGATTGACAGAGAGATTGTGAACTCCGCCCAGTCGAGTGATTGACAGGGAGGTTTTTAACCCCTCGCAATCCAGTGATTGTCGGGGAGATTGTTAATCCCGCCCAGTCCTGATTGACAGGTAGATTGTTAACCCCAGCCAGTCCAGTGTTGACAGGGAGTTTGTTAACCCCAGCCAGTCCAGGATTGTCAGAGAAAGTCTTAAAGTCCGGCATTGACAGGGAGGATTGTTAACCCCAGCCAGTCCAGTGTGGACTCGGAGATAGTTAACGCCTCCCAGTCCAGTGATTGACAGCGAGATTGTTAACCCCGCCCAGTCCAGTGATTGACAGCGAGAGTTTTAACCCCGCCCAGTCCAGTGACTGACAGCGAGATTGTTAACCCCGCCCAGTCCAGTGATTGACAGCGAGAGTTTTAACCCCGCCCAGTCCAGTGACTGACAGCGAGATTGTTAACCCCGCCCAGTCCAGTGACTGACAGCGAGATTGTTAACCCCGCCCAGTCCAGTGACTGACAGCGAGATTGTTAACCCCGCCCAGTCCAGTGACTGACAGCGAGATTGTTAACCCCGCCCAGTCCAGTGACTGACAGATTGATCAGGATCCCGGCCAGGAGCTGATTGACAGGCCGGTGTGTCAGAGTGGTGAGCCCATGAGGAAGGGAGCCCGGGCTGGGCTTGTTGGAGAGGGTGGAGTGCCAGTTTCCGGTGGATCGGGCCACTCTTAGGAACTGAAAATGTCGGGAAAGGAGCCGCTGCTCAGCGCCTTGAAGGGTGAGTGTGGCCTGTCACGGGAGCCAGCAAGGGGCCGGCAAGAGTGCCAGGGGGCGATTGCGGGAGGGGACTGAACGGGGTGGGGTGGACTTCGAGCTTGTCTTGCGGCAGAGGCTGGATGGGGGGGACGGGGACGGCGGCAGCGGTCATCTGAGTTGAGGCTGCCAGGGGAGTGGGCATCAATCACAATGTCGTGATTGGCCTCTGCTCGCCTCACAGAATTTCCCTTTGCAGTAGGACAATAATAATAATCCATAGCTCAATAGGTAGAACATTTAAAATCACAACTAGTGTCAGAGGGTTCAGTGTGGGAAGAGAGAGACAAGCAGCATTACACACAGGCTGGAATGGGTGATCAAGAACATTAAAAAAAACTCAATCATTTTTTTTCCAATTAAGGGGAAATTTAGCGTAGCCAATCCACCTACCCAGCACATATTTGGGTTGTGGAGGTGAAACCCACGCAGACATGGGGAGAATGTGCAAACTCCACACGGACAGTGACCCAGGGCCGGGATTCGAACCCGGGTCCTCAGCCGCCGTCCCAGTGCTAAGGTGATCAAGAACATAATTGAGTTAAAATAACTTTTCACGACCCCTGGCAGATGGAGTTTAATTTAGATAAATGTGAGATGATGCATTTTTGGTAGATCAAATTGGGGCAGGACCTACTCAGTAGGGAGTTGGGGAGAGTTATAGATCAAAGAGATCTAGGAGTACAGGTTCGTAACTTTTTGAAAGTGGAGTCACAGGTGGACAGGGTGTTCACGCATGCTTGGTCAGGACATTGAATACAGCAGTTGGACATCTTGTTGAAGTTGTACACGATATTAATAAGGCCACACTTGGAATACTGTGTACAGTTCTGGTCACCCAATTATAGAAAGGATATTATTAAACTAGAAAGAGTGCAGAAAAGATTTACTGGGATGCTACCGGCAGTTGATGGTTTCAATTATAAGGAGAGGCTGAATAGACTGGGACTTTTTTCCCTGGCACGTAGGAGGCTTAGGGGTGATTGTACAGAGGTCTATATAATAATGAGGGGCATAGATAAGGTAGATCGTCAACATCTTTTCCCAAAGGTAGGAGAAGTATAAATCTGGAGGGCATAGGTTTAAGGTGAGAGGGGAGAGATATAAAAGCATCCAGAGGGGCAATTTTTTCCACACACAGGATGGTGAGTGTCTGGAACAAGCTGCCAGGGGAAGTAGTAGAGGCGGGTACAATTTTGTCTTTTAAAAAGCATTTAGATAGTTATATGGATAAGATGGGTATAGAGGGACAAGGGCCAAATCTGGGCAATTGGGACTAGCTTAGTGGTAAAAACTGGGCAGCATGGACAAGTTTGGCCAAAGGGTCTGTTTCCGTGCTCTAAACCTCTCGGATTCCATGACTTCTCAAAGCACTTGCAACCAAAGAAGTCCATTTGAAGTGTTAACAGCCACTGTTGTAATGTCGGAAACTGCAGCCAGTTTGCACTCAACAATCTCGCACAAACAGCAATGTTTAATTACTAAGGAAGCCATGGTATGAAGGATAAAATGTATTATTTTTTTAACAATCTCAGTTGGGCCACCCAACATGCTGGTCCCTGCTCGGGCCGGCCTTCATTCTAACGAGCCCCAGCTGGGTGGTCTCCACCTCCTACCTGGGAAGCTTGAACTCCACTGAGCCCCACAGGGAGATCAGTTATGTTGCCCTGTGGGGCTATGACAATCATAATCTATTTTTATGATGCTGAGTGTGGGATAATTACTGGACAAGATACCAGGCATACCTCCCATGCTCTTCAAAATAGTGCCTTAATAGAAATCTCTTGCATGCACCAGAGGAGGAAGATGGAGCCTCGGTTTAACATTCCATTTGAAACACACCACCTCAAGCAGTGCAGCATTCCCTCAAGGGCAGCACATTGCACAGTGGTTAGCACTGCTGCCTCGCTGCGCCAGGGATCAAGGTTCGAATCTGATCTCGAGTGACTGTGTGGAGTTTGCACATTCTCCCGTGTCTGCATGGGTTACCTCTGGGAGCTCTGGTTTCCTCCTCAGTCCAAAGATGTGTAGATGAGGTGGATTGGACATGCCAAATTGCCCCTAATGGTGGAATTGCAGGAATAGGACAGGGGATTGAGCCCACGTAGGGTGGTCTTTCAAAGGGTCAGTGCAGATTTGATGGGCCAAATGGCGGCCTCCTGCACTTTAAAAAATTTTTTAGAGTACCCAATTGATTTTTCCCAATTAAGGGGCAATTCAGCATGGCCAATCCACCTATCCTGCAGATCTTTGGATTGTGGGGGCAAAACCCATGCAAACATGGGGAGAATGTGCAAACTCCACACGGACAGTGACCCAGAACCGGGATCGAACCTGGGAACTCGGTGCCGTGAAGCAGCAGTGCTAACCACTGCACCACCGTGGTGCACCGGCGGCCTCCTGCACTGTAGGGTTTCTATGATTCTGTGATGCAGTCACTGGATTGCAGAGCAGCTCCTTTTACATGAATTTATCAGTATTTACAAGAAAATCCTAATTGTGCTCTTGTTTTATTTTGTTATTCAAAGAAGTCAATGCTATTAAAATAGTGAGAAGTAAAATTAAGATTGATTTAGTGATATTAGTAGACTCAGCATGTAAGTATGCTTATTACCTTCAGTAAGGCAAAAATACATATCCAAATCAGTGGAGTAATACATTGAAACAAAAACAGTGAATGCTGGAAACTCTCAGCAGGTCGAGCAGCATTTATAGGGAGAGAACTTTGTTTTCTTTCTCTCACTGCTGCCAGATGTGTTGCATTTTTCCAGTATTTGGTGTTTTTGTTTCAGATTCCAGCATCTGCATTATTTTGCTTATTTTAATAAGTTTAGTTGGCTGGAACTGAACATTGGTCTGCTCTGTGGACCTCTGCTTGCCATTTCATCTTTCCCCTTAACTTTCCTTTGCACCTTGCCCCCTCCTCCTCTGCTCCATTTTCTGTCTGTATCTTCTTCCCTTTTCTCTTTCCCATCCACTCCCCATTTCCATCATTTCCATTCTTTCGGACTGTCTTTCTATTTGTGTTTACTTCTACTTTCTGTCCTCCCTACTTCCCTTCCCATGGTCTCTCTTCATCTTTTTTCCCTGTTTCCCCTCACCAAATCTCTCTACACCTCCCTCTATTCCCTCCACCTGGATGTAGAAACAAACTGTGGCCTGATGCTCAGCCCAACTTTCAGTAGCCAGTCCATGTGAAATGAGGTTGATGTCAGAGCCCCACTGTTGTTGTTTTCCTAAATGCGAAACTAGCACAAATGATCTTTGCTTTGGAGATTTAGAAGACATTGCTGATAAATGTTGCTGATGCTACTTGAGGTCTTTAAAATAATAAAGGGGATTTCATATGCTAGGCACAGAGAAGCTATTTCCTCTGCTGGGGAATCTGTATGCCAATTAGGAGTGAAATCACACAATGGAACGTAGAAATCTGGAAGTCTCACATGGATAGATTTTTGTTTGGTAATGGTGTCAAATGTAAAGGCAACAAAATGGAGTTGAAGTATTGACCCACCAGGATCTGATTTAATGGTGTAATAGGCTAGAGGGACTAAATGGCCTCCTGTTCCTATGATAATTTACTGTAAACAAAATAATGGCTAACCAAAACCTTAATCCAGCATTGCCAGAGGGCCAAGAGAGACCAAAGGAAGTAGATACAACATTCTGTTTTTAAAAACCTGGCAGTGCAGTCTAAATCAAGAAAGGTGGGGTTCCCAAAACCAGTGTGTGCTTTAAACAAAGTGAACATATTTAAATTCTTAGTTACAAACTGACATATCTGCCATCTTGGAGTGTAGATTATGTTTTCCGTCTGGCCTTGCATAATTACAGGGGAATTACATGGTGGTTATATTAGAAATCTGGACTGGTAATCTAGAGAATGTGAATTTAAATCCCACTGAATTCAGCTTTTTAAAAAAAAATCTGGAAATGAAAAGGTGGCCTTGAAGATTCTCACAAAAACTCAATGACTCACTAAATGTCTTTTAGGGAAGATAATCCACCATCGTTTTCTGGTCTGGTTGATAGGTGACTCCAAACCTGCAACAAAATGTTTGACTTTTCCATCCTAAAGGCCTAGGAAGCCCCTAAATTGCATTATACCGTTATGCTCACAGTGCTTCAGGAAGGCAGCTCTACCTTCCACCACTACCTTCTGAAGGGCAATTAGGGATGTGTAATACATGTTCCCCTTGCCAACAATGGCTACATTTCAAGAAAGAATCCAAAAAATTGGAGAGAAAAATAAGATGAATAAATAAAACCAAAATTTTAAAAACTCATAGGCATTTTCTTTGCCCAAGCTGCTGCTTTAAACTCCTTAAGGTGCTATGTAGTGCAGCCATTCTTTGGTCTCACCAGGTTATCAATAATTTCAGTCTGTTATAGGTGAAAATATTCACACGAAGGCCTGAGTATAAGTAAAAAAGCAGTTTATTATATCAGAATTCGGGGAGGAAAGGCCTGAGACTCCGCAGCCTTTGACAGCACCTTTTATCACTTGAGCCAAGGCTCACACGGGTTAATATACAGATTCAAGGGGCGGAATTAGTTGTATTCTCATTTACATACAATCAATCAACTATATTCGCGTCACACTTCATTACATGCAGTCAATCAATTTTCCTAGCATCCCAGTTATCACATGTATGGTTAAAGTGGGTGTCGTCTTACCCTCCCCTAACTTCATACAGAAGTCATTCAAAACTAACAATGATGTCCTGTCTGCAACTGGGGTCCTTGATCTTATCAAGGACACAGAGCATTTCTTGTTCTGGGAAGCTGTTATCAGTGGCTGTTGAAATACTCCCTAGGTTCTCATGAGGTAGTTTACACAGTTTGTAACTTATTGTTAAAGGAAAGTGGCTAGTTCAGCCATTTTGTGTCTTCAGTATTGCTAAAATAGTTAACAGCCATTTTGTGTCCTTTCTGATATTAACAAGGATTGTGTATACGCTATCTTTCTACAAATTGCCTCTTCTAAACAGGCATGTAAGCCAATGTCTCATCAGAACTATTCAAAAGTAATATAGGAGCACATACAGGGCCATCTATAATTTATATCATAATCACAAAATGCCCTCCAACACTCCCTCCTTCTGGTCATGGAAGATGTTTACAGAACTCCAACTGACCACAATGAAATGATATGAGGGCTGCAGGGTGTGTCGCAATGATATACGGCCTTTGGGGTTTGTAACCTCCCAGATGTTCCGTATGTACACCGTGCATGTGATTCAAAGATCGCCCCTCAAACGAACCCATGTATGTCACATTTAATGTCTTGATATCAATCATTCCTGCCCCCCTGACTATCTCTACTGTCTGTCATTAAAAGAACAAAGAAAAGTACAGCCCAGGAACAGGCAGTTCGGCCCTGTAAGCCTGTGTCGACCATGCTGCATGTCTAAACTAAAATCTTCTACACTTCCTGGGTCCGTATCCCTCTATTCCCATCCTATTCATGTATTTGTCAAGATGCCCCTTAAATGTCACTATCGTCCCTGCTTCCACCACCTCCTCTGGCAGTGAGTTCCAGGCACCCACTACCCTCTGTGTAAAAAAACGTGCCTCGTACATCTCCTCTAAACCTTGTCCCTCGCTCCTTAAACCTATGCCCCTTAGTAATCGACCCTTCTACCCTGGGAAAAAGCCTCTGACTATCCACTCTGTCTATGCCCCTCATAATTTTGTAGACCTCTATCAGGTCGCCCCTCAACCTCCGTCGTTCCAGTGAGAACAAACCGAGTCTATTCAACCATTCCTCACAGCTAATGCCCTCCATACCAGGCAACATCCTATAAATCTCTTCTGCACCCTCTGCCTCCACATCCCTCTGGTAGTGTGGCGACCAGAATTGAACACTATACTCCAACTGTGGCCTAACTAAGGTTCTATACAGCTGCAACATGACTTGCCAATTCTTATATTCAATGCCCCCCGGTCAATGAAGGCAAGCATGCCGTATGCTTTCTTGACTACCTTGTCCACCTGTGTTGCCCCTTTAAGTGACCTGTACACCAAGATCTCTCTGACTTTCAATACTCTTGAGGGTTTTACCATTCACTGTATATTCTCTACCTGCATTAGACCTTCCAAAATGAATTACCTCACATTTGTCCGGATTAAACTCCATCTGCCATCTCTCCGCCCAAGTCTCCAAACAATCCTGCTGTAACCTCTGACAGTCCTCATCGCTATACGCAATTCCACCAACCTTTGTGTCGTCTGCAAACTTACTAATCAGACCAGTTACATTTTCCTCCAAATCATTTATATATACTACAAACAGCAAAGGTCCCAGCACTGAGCCCTGCGGAACGCCACTAGTCACAGCCCTCCAATTAGAAAAGCACCCTTCCATTGCTACTCTCTGCCTTCTATGACCTAGCCAGTTCTGTATCCATCTTGCCAGCTCACCCCGTGTGACTTCACCTATTGTACCAGTCTACCATGAGGGACCTTGTCAAAGGCCTTACTGGGGCAGCAGGGTAGCATGGTGGTTAGCATAAATGCTTCACAGCTCCAGGGTCCCAGGTTCGATTCCCGGCTGGGTCACTGTCTGTGTGGAGTCTGCACGTCCTCCCCCTGTGTGCGTGGGTTTCCTCCGGGTGCTCCGGTTTCCTCCCACAGTCCAAAGATGTGCGGGTTAGGTGGATTGGCCATGCTAAATTGCCCGTAGTGTCCTAATAAAAGTAAGGTTAAGGGGGGGGTTGTTGGGTTACGGGTATAGGGTGGATACGTGGGTTTGAGTAGGGTGATCATGGCTCGGCACAACATTGAGGGCCGAAGGGCCTGTTCTGTGCTGTACTGTTCTATGTTCTATGTTCTAAGTCAATATAGACAACATCCAATGCCCTACCTGCATCAATCATCTTTGTAACCTCTTCGAAAAACTCTATCAAGTTAGTGAGACACGACCTCCCCTTCACAAAACCATGCTGCCTCTCACTAATACGTCCATTTACTTCCAAATGGGAGTAGATCCTGTCTCCAAGAATTCTCTCCAGTAATTTCCCTACCACTGACGTAAGGCTCACCGACCTGTAGTTCCCTGGATTATCCTTGCTACCCTTCTTAAACAAATGAACAACCTTGGCCATTCTCCAGTCCTCCGGGACATCACCTGAAGACAGTGAGGATCCAAAGATTTCTGTCAAGGCCTCAGCAATTTCCTCTATTGCCCCCTTCAGTATTCTGGGGTAGATCCCATCAGGCCTTGGGGACTTATCTGCCTTAATATTTTTCAAGACGCCCAACACCTGGTCTTTTTGGATCTCAATGTGACCCAGGCTATCTACACACCCTTCTCCAGACTCAACATCCACCAATTCCTTCTCTTTGGTGAATACTGATGCAAAGTATTCATTTAGTACCTCTCCCATTTCCTCTGGCTCAACACAGATTCCCTTGCCTATCCTTCAGTGGGCCAACCCTTTCCCTGGCTACCCTCTTGCTTTTTATGTACGTGTAGAAAGCCTTGGGATTTTCCTTAACCCTATTTGCCAATGACTTTTCATGACCCCCTTCTAGCCCTCCTGACTTCTTGCTTAAGTTCCTTTCTTCTTTCCTTATATTCCACACAGGCTTCGTCTGTTCCCAGCCTTCTAGCCCTGACAAATGCCTCCTTTTTCTTTTTGATGAGGCCGACAATATCTCTCGTTATCCAAGGTTCCCGAAATTTGCCATATTTATCCTTCTTCCGCACAGGAACATGCCGGTCCTGAATTCCTTTCAACTGACATTTGAAAGCCTCCCACATGTCAGATGTTGATGTACCCTCAAACATCTGCCCCCAATCTAGGTTCTTCAGTTCCCGCCTAATATTGTTATAATTAGCCTTTCCCCAATTTAGCACATTCACCCTCGGACCACTCTTATCCTTGACCACCAGCACCTTAAAACTTACTGAATAGTGGTCACTGTTTCCGAAATGCTCCCCCCCAGAAACTTCTACCACCTGGCCAGGCTTATTCCCCAATACCAGGTCCAGTACAGCCCCTTCCCTCGTTGGACTATCTACATATTGTTTTAAGAAGCCCTCCTGGATGCTCCTGACAAACTCTGCCCCATCTAAGCCCCTAGCACTAAGTGACTCCCAGTCTATTGGGGAAGTTGAAGTCTCCCATCACAACAACCCTGTTGTTTTTACTCGTTTTCAAAATCTGTCTACTTATCTGCTCCTCTCCCATCACAACAACCCTGTTGTTTTTACTCCTTTCCAAAATCTGTCTACCTATCTGCTCCTCTATCTCCCGCTGGCTGTTGGGAGGCCTGTAGTAAACCCCCAACATTGTGACTGCACCCTTCTTATTCCTGATCTCTCCCCATATAGCCTCGCTGCCCTCTGAGGTGTCCTCCCGTAATACAGCTGTGATATTCTCCTGAACCAGTAGCGCAACTCCGCCACCCCTTTTACATCCCCCTCTATCCCGCCTGAAACATCTAAATCCTGGAACGTTTAGCTGCCAATCCTGTTCTTCCGTCAACCAGGTCTCTAAATTGCAACAACCTCATAGTTCCAAGTACTAATCCAAGCTCTAAGTTCATCTGCCTTACCCGTAATATTTCTTGCATTAAAACATATGCACTTCAGGCCACCAGACCCACTGTTTTCAGCAACATCTCCCTATCTGCTCTTCCTCAGAGCCATACTGGCCCTATTCCCTCGTTCTTCCTCAATGCTTTCACCTTCTGACCTATTGCTCCGGTACCCACCCCCCGCCATACTAGTTTAAACCCTCCCGTGTGACACTAGCAAACCTCGCGGCCAGGATATTTATGCCTCTCCAGTTTACGTCCTTCTTATACAGGTCACACCTTCCCTTGAAGAGCTCCCAGTGGTCCAGATAACGGAAACCCTCCCTCCTACACCAGCTGTTTAGCCACGTGTTTAGCTGCTCTATCTTTATATTTCTAGCATCACTGGCACGTGGCACAGGGAATAATCCCGAGATTACAACCCTAGAGGTCCTGTCTTTTAACTTTCTGCCTAGCTCCCTGAACTCCTGCTGCAGGACCTCATGCCCCTTCCTGCCTATGTCATTAGTACTAATATGTACAACGACCTCTGCTTGTTTGCCCTCCCCCTTCAGAGTCTGCATCTATCTGTTCTGAGACATCCTGGACCCTGGCACCAGGGAGGCAACATACCATCCTGGAGTCTCTTTCACGTCCACTGAAGCGTCTATCTGTGCCCCTGACTATGGAGTCTCTGCTGACTATTGCTCTTGTGCGCTTTGACCCTCCCTGCTGAATATCAGAGCCAGCCGCGGTGCCACTGCTCTAGCTGCTGCTCTTTTCCCCTGATAGGCTATCCGCCCCCCGACAGTATCCAAATGGGTACATAGTTTTACATAGAATTTACAGCGCAGAAGGAGGCCATTCGGCCCATCGAGTCTGCACCGGCTCTTGGAAAGAGCACCCTACCCCCTACCCAAGATCAACACCTCCACCCTATCCCCATAACTCAGTAACCCCACCCAACACTAAGGGAAATTTTGGACACTAAGGGCAATTTATCATGGCCAATCCACCTAACCTGCACATCTTTGGACTGTGGGAGGAAACCGGAGCACCCGAAGGAAACCCACGCACACACGGGGAGGATGTGCAGACTCCGCACAGGCAGTGACCCAAGCCGCAATCGAACCTGGGACCCTGGCGCTGTGAAGCAATTGTGCTATCCACAATGCTATCGTGCTGCCCTAAACAGGTATACCTGTTCGAGAGGGGGACAACCACAGGGGATTCCTTCACTGACTGCCTGCCCCTTCTGGTGGTCACCCATTTCTCTGCCTGCACCTTGGGTGTGACCACATTTATATAACTGCTATCTATGACGCTTTCCGCCACCTGCATCCAACTGCTGCTCCAACCGAACCATGCGGTCTGTGAGGAGCTCTGGTTGGGTGCACTTTCTGCAGATGAAGCCATTCGGGATGCTGAAAGCCTCCCGGACCTGCCACATCTCATAGTCAGAGCACTGCACCCCTCTAATTGACATTGCGTTAATTAATCAGAAAATTAAATTTAAAAAAAATTATTTTAAAAAAAGTTATATGTTTTCTAGCACTAGATTTCTACTATAAATGTGAAAGCTAAATGAGGATAGCAAATGTGGTCCCTTTGTTCAAGAAGGGGAGTAGAGATAACCCCGGTAACTATAGGCCGGTGAGCCTAACGTCTGTGGTGGGTAAAGTCTTGGAGAGGATTATAAAAGATACGATTTATAATCATCTAGATAGGAATAATATGATTAGGGATAGTCAGCATGGTTTTGTGAAGGGTAGGTCATGCCTCACAAACCTTATCGAGTTCTTTGAGAAGGTGACTGAACAGGTAGACGAGGGTAGAGCAGTTGATGTGGTGTATATGGATTTCAGTAAAGCGTTTGATAAGGTTCCCCACGGTCGGCTATTGCAGAAAATACGGAGGCTGGGGATTGAGGGTGATTTAGAGATGTGGATCAGAAATTGGCTAGTTGAAAGAAGACAGAGAGTGGTAGTTGATGGGAAATGTTCAGAATGGAGTTCAGTTACGAGTGGCGTACCACAAGGATCTGTTCTGGGGCCGTTGCTGTTTGTCATTTTTATAAATGACCTAGAGGAGGGCGCAGAAGGATGGGTGAGTAAATTTGCAGACGACACAAAAGTCGGTGGAGTTGTAGACAGTGCGGAAGGATGTTGCAGGTTACAGAGGGACATAGATAAGCTGCAGAGCTGGGCTGAGAGGTGGCAAATGGAGTTTAATGTGGAGAAGTGTGAGGTTATTCACTTTGGAAAGAATAACAGGAATGCGGAATATTTGGCTAATGGTAAAATTCTTGGTAGTGTGGATGAGCAGAGGGATCTCGGTGTCCATGTACATAGATCCCTGAAAGTTGCCACCCAGGTTGATAGGGTTGTGAAGAAGGCCTATGGTGTGTTGGCCTTTATTGGTAGAGGGATTGAGTTCCGGAGCCATGAGGTCATGATGCAGCTGTACCAAACTCTGGTACGGCCGCATTTGGAGTATTGCGTACAGTTCTGGTCGCCTCATTATAGGAAGGACGTGGAAGCTTTGGAACGGGTGCAGAGGAGATTTACCAGGATGTTGCCTGGTATGGAGGGAAAATCTTATGAGGAAAGGCTGATGGACTTGAGGTTGTTTTCGTTAGAGAGAAGAAGGTTAAGAGGTGACTTAATAGAGGCATACAAAATGATCAGAGGGTTAGATAGGGTGGACAGCGAGAGCCTTCTCCCGCGGATGGAGGTGGCTAGCACGAGGGGACATAGCCTTAAATTGAGAGGTAATAGATATAGGACAGAGGTCAGAGGTGGGTTTTTTACGCAAAGAGTGGTGAGGCCGTGGAATGCCCTACCTGCAACAGTAGTGAACTCGCCAACATTGAGGGCATTTAAAAATTTATTGGATAAGCATATGGATGATAAGGGGATAGTGTAGGTTAGATGGCCTTTAGTTTTTTTTTCCATGTCGGTGCAACATCGAGGGCCGAAGGGCCTGTACTGCGCTGTATCGTTCTATGTTCTATGTTCTATGTAAATGCAGTACTCTCCGATCTCTGGCTTAGATACCCCTCTAAATTATAATTCAGTAATTATGTTTAATTAGTTTAATAATGCTTAATTTTAAAATTTAGTGTGGATTCCCAACCAGCCAATCAGGTCACAGCTTTACTGTGATGTCACTTCAGTCCCCCCCCACCCCACAATTTGAAAAGGTAATAAAAATAAAAATCACGTACCTTCCCAGGATACTCTCTGGTTCTCCCCCTGCAGATTAAAAGTTACAGGCCAGAAGAAAGAGAACAAAACAGTAGGGAAAAAGCACCTTCTCCCACTCTGCACCGAATTACCTCACTGCCTCAAATTACCAAGTTCCAATTCCCATTCTGGAGGTGTTTCACTCACTCTGGATGTGTCTCCTTGACCTGCACGAAGCTTACTGAGTGCGCTTTCTGTCTGTCTTTTATACAGACCTCAGCTAACCAGGGTGACTCACTACTTCAGCTTCAAAGAGAAGAATACAATGTACACCTTTGTGCCACTAAACAGGCCTCAGGTGACTGACAGATAACTGCTTCTCAGCAATTAGGGTGGGGGCAGCTTCAGCCAATCAGACACTAAGCTACACACTGCACTTTTAACTGAAAAACAGCAGAATTAGACTTACCATTTACCTTTCCTGATTACCTCACTGCACCAAATTACCAAGTTCCAATTCACACACTGGATGTCTCACTCACTCAGGATGTGTCTCCTTTGACCTGCGCAAAGCTTACTCAAGACCTGCGCAAAGCTTACTTCAAATAAGCTCATCTAACAGTCCCACACACTCTGCCACTAACTTTCACTCTGAAGTAGTTCCTCTGTGTGTGTGTGTCTGTGTGTGTGCGCTTTTTTGTCAAGCATGGATTTTTCGTTAACTGGTGGTAAAGCTTAACTGATTGACCCATCTTGAGTCTTCGTTCCCCCAGAGTTTTTGCAAGATGTGGGACCATCTCTGGTTATTTATATTCCTAACTCAAATGATCTTAGGTGGGCCTATAGTGCTCCAACCCAAGGAATTGGTTAGACAGCTGAACTATCTAGCTTATGCCATTCAATGACTTTGGCATGCAGATTATACTGTTGTTGTAAAGTTCCTAAATCTACAGGAGCACTCTCTATGGGATCATTCATTGTGATTGAAGCTGTTGAAGGAGTTTAATTTACAGTTGCTTCAGAAAAATCAGTTGAGGTTTCTGTGCCTAACTCTCTTCTAATATTATTGCTTCTTTGACTGCTTTTTCGGCATTATCAATGTGGAGTTGTCTTTGTGTATTAGAAACTACTGTACGAATGTAACAGGGTTGACTACGATTGTTAAGTGCTATCTATTTCCACCAAGACGCTGAATTAAAGGTTTACCTTCTGAAGTACAGTGTGAACCTCTGTGACACAGGGGACGAGTGATGATGGCACTGTCAGACAAAATACTTACTGTTTGATTAGAAGTTTGTCTTATGTCTGTGAAGTTGCCAAGAATTTGCATACTGGAGAGAATGTTTATAGTACATCGTATTTTAATAACTTCCTGGTTGTGGCATGGCCTGTAAATGTGATGATTCTTAAATATGGTAGGAGAAGCCACCCAGAATCACATCCGCAGCTTCTCTAATTGGTTCTTTCATAACTGGATGTGATTCAAAGTCAATTAGGGGAAGTGGACAATTATGAGGATCTCTTTTAAGTTGATAAATGAGGCAGCAAAGCTATCATTTTTGTTGTCATTATCAGTGCCACTGTGAATTCCAACACCTACTTTATTCAATCGTTTTGTGTGCGTGTTGAATGTGAAGTGACAGACTGCAGACCTGTGATGTACTTAAAATGTTGCACTGCCCAAAATGTATCCAGTGGATGATGTTCACACATAGTGCATGGCCTCTGCCCCTTGCAGGATTTATGTGAGCACATAAAATTGGTTGCGGCCTTCCAGCATATTTCTGACAAAGCATGGCAGTTAGACTTTGTAGAAGTGACCTTTGGATGAAATGGTTGAGCAGAATCAGGCATTTGCAAAACTGCTATTTTAAATAGAGATAAGAATCTATTAACGTTCATTCTATAACAGGGTGATGTGAAGCCAGGGACCTCTCCTGGAAAAGCTTAGAGTGAGATATTGCGAACTGCAAGGAAGATCATTACGGGCTGTAAACCAGAGATTCTAATCCACACTCATACTGTGAAAAAAGTGCCATAAACAACTCATCAACTGAAGCAAGGTCTATATTTTGAGCTTAATTCTTGCTATTGTTACGCATTTCCACCCTTCTGTAGCTGTCTGTCTTGTGTGTGTGTGTGTGTGGAGGATGGGGCAATTAAAGTGAGAGTTAGGTATTAGTGCGTCATTAAGCAGCTGTTTTTACTGCACATTCATATTTATTCTTGTTATAAATAAATAGTAATTGTGTTTAAACGTACAAAGTTGGTGACCGTAATACTGGACAGCCAAGGGCCAAAGATTTTGGGAATTCTTAGTAGAATTATTGGTTAATTCACTTGTGTTATGACTCCGGGGCACGTGGGGATGAAATTGACCGCGCACTTGCCCAGGATGACGCAACAAACAATTTCTTATCATCACGACCTATTACCATAACAGGGGCTTTTCATTCCCTATGCTGCTCTATTTTATAATAACTAGTCACTTAAAATAAGTTCTGTCTCAGATGATTTTATATGATGCCTGAAAGTCTTCCAAATTTTCTCTTGAGATCTGAGCCTTAATAAAAGCCCATCTCCTTGCACATAAAGCATTCAGAAGGTGCCAAAAAATTAAACGGATTGCCATACCTTCTGGAGCAAGTGGATTATCGCATAGCACAGAAGGCAATTTAGGATTTTGCCATGGACTAATAAACAGGAACTGTTAGCAGGAGAGGATCTCAAAGAAATCTCTCAACGCCCAGGGCTGCTGGTCCTCGCATCAAACGGTTTGTTTTGCCTGTGGGAAGATGGCGTATGTTAAAGTCCCAGACCATCTCTCCACCGAACAAAAGAAAAAAAACATTCTTATACATTTTTCAAAACAGCTACACAGCCCAGTTAGGCTGGACCATGTCCATAATACTGATTATAGATTACATACATTCGTTATATATCCAATTAAATTTGACATTATGTAAAGTGGGTTGGTACCTATGTTGCTCGTTATGCTCTCTCCTTAATTGGCTCTGTTTATGGCGGTTAATATGGTCGCCATCCTTAATTCTAATTATGCTTGCTCAAGAGTCGGCAGGTATCTTTTCGATACCGCCGCAAGGTTCAAAACCGAATACTGATCAAAGACTTGATACACCAGTTAGTAAGTTCAAAATCAATACTCATTTATTTACACACAGTCAATTATACTCATGCACAAACTCTACTAACTAAACTATACCTACTACTAAAAGCCTATACTTAGTTTCGGGTGCCCACTCAGTCAGAGGAACAATGGCCGTTGTCCGGCTCTGAGGCTGCTGGCATCGAACTTGTATGGAATAGTGCGTTGACTTTGGACTTACTTGTGTCTGGTGCAGCTGCTAGGCAGGTCTCTCGCTGCTGAGAGCCAAGGCCAAGAAGAACGATTCTCTCTTGGGGGCTTCCTATTATACCCCAAAGGGGCTTCGCGCGCTCTTGGGCGGGCCTTGAATGTGGCCCCAATTAATTGGACCATATCCTAATCATTGGTGTTGATTTCCTCCAATAAAGGGGTGGCTGCCCTGATCGGTGGGCGGGCCCTAGGTGACTGTTAGCCTGCTTTGTTTTAGTCTCCACTGGCGCCGGGGTGTCTGCTTTGGTATCGTTTGCTTAAATGTTTCTCTTTTGTCCCCGGAGATAGCTCATTAGTATGCTAATAACTTTGCAGTATCGGTCTTGTCTGGGAGCTGCAAACTTCAATCCACAGACAAACCTTGTATTGGCTTGCTTTCTCAGCATTGTCCAATTTTCCCTTCATTCTCTGCAAGTGTCCATTTTGTAATCGGGACATGGCCACCCCAGGTGGCTACACCTTACCAACCCCTAACTTCATGAAGAAGTCACTCATACTAACTGTTAAAATTATCTTTACTGCCTGCATCTGGAGACCCTGGGCTGGCGAGGATGAACAATGAGCCTTGTCCTGTGGAGCTGTTATCACTCGCTGGTGAAGTACTCTCCAGAATCTCCCATGTCTGTTTCCTATTCAATGCCTTGATATCAATCATCCATGTCTCCCTGACTACCTCTGCTGTCTGTAATTATATGATGTTATTTATACCAGTTTGCAACTCAACCCAGCTAATCGTTGTTCAGGAATGTGGCTAATTCAGTGGTCATTTTGCGTCTTTAGTATTGCTAACTCAGCTAACAGCCATTTTGTGTAACTTCTTTTAATTGTATGTCCGTCCTTTCTGATATTAGTAATTCTTAGGTTATAAAATCACAAGCATTGTTGAGACACTATCTATTCCTACCAATTGCCTCGTATACAGGCATCTGAGCCAGGGTACCTTTATCTAAAATCTTCTTTCTAAATCTTGACTTCAACAATAGGAACTATATCATGCAACCATTTGAAGTGAATTCTTTACATGGACATTGCTTATCAACTTAAGATATAATTGACCAGCAAAAATTCTATGTAGCTACTTGACAGGAAGAAGATGACATGATGTTCAATCATGATCATCCACTGGACATGGAAAATAAGTGCAGGAGGAGGCTTCTGAGGCTTCCTCACCCCTGAGAGCACCTGTGCCCTGCCACATTTGAACCACATAGGTGCTGCATTTTGTTCTCGGGGCCCAGATTGACTTTACTTTCCAGTGTAACCACCTGCACCAATGTAATAGGAGTCGTTCTGTTTCCTCGACAGCGTGCATCCTGAACATCCAGGCAGACAAGGATTCCATCACAGATTGCAACCCTCATCTTGCCTCCATGTGTGATATTCTAGAGGTTATCCTGCGAAAGGGAATTAGGCGTGAGTAATAGTCAACAAAATGGCGTGGCACTTCGTATTTCAGAATGCTTAATTTATTTTCCAAATTGCTCATGTGCTTTATGGTTGTGACTTATGAAACGTGACAGCCAATTTGCTAACAGAAATCCCCCATAAACAGCAATATGTTAAGTGGTCAAGTTATGTTTTATTAGTGATGGTGGTTGAAGGATAAATATTGGCCAGGACACCAGTCACAACTCCCCAATTCTTTGAATAGTGTTGTGGGATTTTTATATTCAGCTGAGAGGGCAGCCAAGGCCTCCGCTTAATGTCCATATGAAGCATGGCTCCTCCAACAAACAAGCAGAAGATCCTACAGGTGAACACTGGACTGTGCTGTGTTAGCTAATTTTACCTATGATAATGGAAGTGCTGCAATTTCTGTCACACCACTCCCCACATACCCCAGCCCTCACCCATCCCTGGGCTGGTCAGAAAAACAATTAGCTCAAATTCCTGCTCTGGATTGCTATCCAGTGGCCCTTGTCAAAAAGGTACAGACTTGTGGTTATTGGATAAGGATTGGATTGGGCGATGTCATGAGTGCTTCTGCAGTTAAATAGCATACAGGCATTCACATACATGAAGGCTGCCTGGGGTTGATTACCATACACCTTTTCAAATATTTGGAACTATACTACAGCAGCAGTCAACACTATCAGCAATGGAAACTAGAGAACTCAAGGTAAAATCAGAATGTATCAAGGGCACTCGCCAATTCAACAGAATGGGAATATCTTCTCTGTGAATCCTGATAAACATTGTCATGGATCTGCCTACTAACAGCAATAAAACAAATTTAACAAGGCATGATAAGATGGGATCTGCCCAGCAACAGGTAGAAATCTACCTCGCGACAGTAGCCAGCATTCCAAAGGCATAATGTGATGTGACTTTCCCAGTAATGAGATGAGAAGGCATCCAGTCAGAATCGGGTGTAAATCACCCCATTAGTAGAAACAACCTACCTAAATGACTGAAAGATAGTGGGGTATGCACAAGCTAATTTCTAGAGTTAAGGAATTGGAGAGAGGCAAGGCAGCCACATACATAGAATAAAGAATCAAAGGGGAAAATTATATAATTGCAAACACCGTCAGAAGCAGGGAGGCCAGTTAACATCCAAGAGCCTGAGAGGTCAATTTTACATCTAAGTCTTAGAGCCAAGGTCATGCAGAAACCTTTGTAAACACAGTTTAAGTATCTTCTCTGGACCAGGAAAAGGCGTTTCCCAGACTTGATTATCAGCCTTATATTGTGTGGTAACTTTCAGCTGGATTTGACTTTTAGATTTATTTAAATTGGATGTTGTTTGGGGAAAGGCAATTTTTTTTTGAATAAACAATTTTATCGAGTTATTTTTGGCATATAAAACAATGACATTGTATAGTATCGTACAAAAGGAAAAGCAAATAGTACGTAGTGCAAACCACGACTCCATTCGCGCAAGGACCTGCCTAAACCACCCCCTACTGTACACTACCCTAGCCCCCTGCCCCCCTGCTGACGATTAATTCTCCGCGAAGAAGTCAATGAAAGGCTGCCACCTCCGGGCGAACCCAATAGTGGACCTCTCAAGGCGAACTTAACCTTTTCTAGACCGAGAAAGCTCGCCATGTCCGATAACCATGCTTCGGTCTTCGGGGACTTTGAATCCCTCCATGCCAACAGTATTCGTCGCCGGGCTACCAGGGAAGCAAAGGCCAAGACATTGGCATCCTTCTCCTCCTGGACTCCCGGGTCCTCCGACACCTCGAAGATTGCCACCTCAGGACTCATTACCACCCAAGTTTTCAAAACCCGGGACATGATGTCCGCGAATCCCTGCCAGTACCCCCTGAGTCTAGGGCACGACCAGAACATGTGCATGTGATTAGCCGGCCCACCGGCGCATCTGGCACACTTGTTTTACTCATCCGGGCCACAGGCAGAACAGTACTGGGGTCCACCAACCTGAGAGGAAAGTATGAAGTGTCTCTGTACTGGGATGTGGAAAGTCACAGGGAGTGGCAGCATGTTGGGAGGGCAAAATCACAGTCTGGTATTCTTTTCATTCATGGCATGCGTGCGTCGCTGGCAGACACATTCATTATCCATCCCTAATTACTCTTGAGAAGGTGGTGGTGAGCTACCTTCTTGAACCGCAGTTTATCCATGTGATGTAGGTGCTGTTCAGGATTTTGATACAGTGACAATTTAGGAACGGTGATATATTTCAAAGTCAGGATGGTGTGTGGCTTGAAGGGGAACTTGCACGTTGTGGTTTTCCCATTTGTCTGCTGCCCTTGTCCTTCTAGGTGGGAAAGTTTGCAGGTTTGGAAGATGCTGTTGAAGGAGCCTTGGTGAATTGCAGCAGCGCATCTTGTCGATGGTACACCTGGCTGACATTGGTGGTGGAAGAACTGAATATATATGGTGGTGGATAGACTGCAGTCATGCGGGCCACTTTGTCCTGAATGGTGTTGAGCGTCTTCTCCAGGCAATAGGGAGTGTTCCACCACACTCCTGACTTGTGCCTTGTAGATGGCGGACAGGCTTTGGGGAGTCTGGAGATTAGTTACTGTCTGCCTTTGACCTGCTCTTGGAGTTACAGTATTTATATGGCTGGGCCACTTTATTTTGTAATCAATGGTAACCCACCGCAGGATATTGATAGTGGAGAATTCAGCAATCGTAATGCCATTTGTTGCTGTTTTACCTGAACCACAAGACGCACGTACATTTCTTGTATTGGAAAAATGACTACATAATCAGTATGGCAGCACGGTAGCATAGTGGTTAGCACAATTGCTTCACAGCTCCAGGGTCCCAGATTCGATTCCGGCTTGGGTCACTCTGTGTGGAGTCTGCACATCCTCCCCGTGTGTGCGTGGGTTTCCTCCGGGTGCTCCGGTTTCCTCCCACAGTCCAAAGATGTGCAGGTTAGGTGGATTGGCCATGATAAATTGTCCTTAGTGTCCAAAATTGCCCTTAGTGTTGGGTGGGGTTACTGGGTTATGGGGATAGGGTGGAGGTGTTAACCTTGGGTAGGGTGCTCTTTCCAGGAGCCGGTGCAGACTCGATGGGCCGAATGGCCTCCTTCTGCACTGTAAATTCTATGGTTAAATTTTATGGTATGTTAGTTCAATTTTAATTTATTATTAAACACAGGCTTGGTGCTATGCATAATAATCTACACACGGCTACTTATTGAACTACACCTAACAACTAAAGCGACCTTTACTTAACTTCCAAGTGACCGGCTCTGTGCAGGTTAGACAAGGCCTTTATCTGGATCCTCATGTGTGTCGGCTGGAAGTCTTCAGGCTTGGCTCGGCTGCGGCCCGTCCTTCTGGTAGCGATCGCGGGTCCTTGAACTTGGCTGGTCGATATGCTGCAGTTGGTCAGAGCAGAGGTCGGTCCCAAAAGAGGCCGAATACTGGTTGCGCAGTTCTTCTTATCCCCAATCTTTTGCGCTCTTTTGGGCGGTCCCAACTCGGGATCCAATGGATCGTAAAGTAAAGGGGTGGGTAGTCGGTGACAGTCTGGTAGCAATAGGTAGCAATGGGTGCTGGAACCCTGGACATAGTAGCATTCAAAAATGCATCATGATGCAACGGGATTGTTTGGATGCGGGGGCGGGGCGGTGTTCAGCGAGCAGAGACGCGGCTGCAGAAATCTGTTTTATTGAGGGGGCTGGGAGCGGTGCATGGTTGGAGAATGGTAGGGTAAGAGGGTCTGAAGGTTGCCTCCTCCAAATTCCCAGCTGTCAGCCAGGTTAATCTGCTGTTACTCTTATCTGCCTACAGTCTGCTCTTACAGTGAGCATGTACGCCAATAAATGTAGTCAGTATGCACAGTGCCAGCATGTACAGTCGACATGCACAGTGCCAGTATACAGTCAACATATAGTCAGTGTACCGCCAACATATACAGCATGCATAGAGTCAAGACACAGGATGGTGCAGTCAACATGTTATTTTCATATTAAAAACAGGTTCTAGGCCAGGTTTTGGGCAGACTACTGTTACGTTCCCCGACCACATCCCAACAGTGTCTAGGATACCAGGATTCTGGAAAGAAACTCCATTATTTTATTTTAATTTTGTAATACTGTGAGGAAAGGATACCTCGTTCCAGGAGTGATTTCACTCAATAAAGGGATATGGTATATTAAAATGAACTTTTTTACTAACACAGTATTAAAATATTTTTAAAATCACACACAACAAATAGACACAACAATTACATTGAAGCATAGAAACAGAGAAAATAGGAGTTGGAGATCATTCGGCCCTTCTAGCCTTCCCCACCATTCATTATGATCATGGCTGATCATCAAGTTCAATTCTTTGATTCCGCCTTCCCCCCCCATATCCCTTAATCCCACTTAGCCCCAAGAACTATATCTAATTCTTTCTTGAAATTACACAACATTTTGGCCTCAGCTACTTTCTGTGGTAGCAAATTCCAGAGATTCACCACTCTCTGGGTGAAGAACTTTCTCCTCACCTCAGCCCTTATCCTCAAACTATGATCCTTAGTTCTGGACTCCCCCACCATTGAGAACATTCTTTTGAATCTACCTAGTATAATCTTGTCAGAATTTATAAATTTCTATGAGATCCCCTTTCACTCTTCTAAATTCCAATGAATATATATTTTTTTCTATAAATTTAGAGAACCCAATTATTTTTTCCAATTAAGGGGCAATTTAGCGTGGCCAATCCACCTATCCTGCACATCTTTGGGTTGTGGGGGTGAAACCCACGCAGACACGGGGAGAATGTGCAAACTCCACACGGACAGTGACCCAGGGTCGGGATTCGAACCTGGGTCCTCAGCGCCATAGGCAGCAATACTAACCACTGTGCCACCGTGCTGCCCAAATTCCAATGAATATGATCCTAACCAACTTAGTCTGTAGTCAATTTACAGTGTCAAAACCCCAGTATTCAGCCTGGTAAACCTTCGCTGCACTCCATAAATAACTTCTTAAATTTCAATTAAATAACTATTTAATTTGATGTAAGATCAAGCAAGATGAATACTCCGGGATAAAGCTAATTAAATAGGACACAGGAATTGGATTTGAGTTGACACAAAAACATCTTTCTCAAGTTTAATTTTAAAGATTTAATTTAAAGGAAAAATTCATGGCAGGACAGCTCCAAGGCGTGGTCTGCTCCTCTTGCTCCATGTGGCAGGCTGGGGACAGTTCCAGTCCCCAGGGTCAGCATGTGTGCAGGAAGTGTCTCCAGTTACAGCTCCTGGAAGCTCGTGTTTCAGAGCTGGAGTGGCGGCTGGAGACACTGTGGATCATCCGTGAGTTGGAGAGGATCGTGGATAGCACGTATAGAGAGGTGGTCACACCGCAGGCTCAGGCTCCTCAGGCAGGAAGGGAATGGGTGACCACCAGACAGAGCAAGAGCACGAGGCAGGTAGTGCAGGATTCTTCAGTCCATTCCCCTGCAGAACAGATATACCGCTTTGGATACTGTTGAGGGGAATGGCCTCTCAGGGGAAAACAGCAACAGCCAAATTTGTGGCACCATGGTTGGTTGTGCTGGGGAGGGGTGATAAGTGTGACAGTGCAATAGTTATAGGGGATTCAATTGTAAGGGGAATAGACAGGCGTTTCTGTGGCCGCAAACGAGAATCCAGGATGTTGTGTTGCCTCCGTGGTGCTAGGGTCAAGGATGTCTCGGAGCAGGTACAGGACATTCTGGAGGGGGAGGGTGAACAGCCAGTGGTCGTGGTACACATCGGTACAAACAACATAGGTAAAAAAAGGATGAGGTCCTAAAAGCAGAATACAGGGAGCAAGGAAGGGAGTTAAGAAATCGGACCTCGAAGGTAGTGGTCTCAGGATTACTACCGGTGCCACGTGCTAGTCAGAGTAGAAATGACAGGATATATAGGATGAATACGTGGCTGAAGGGATGGTGCCAGCGGGAGGGTTTCAGATTCCTGGGGCATTGGGGGAGGTGGGACCTGTACAAACTGGATGGGTTACACCTGGGGTGGAATGGAACTGATGTCCTAGGAACTGTTATTTGATAGAGCAGTTGGGGAGTGTTTAAACTAATGAGGCAGGGGGATGGGAAACAATGCAGGAAATCGGAAGGTAGTAAAACAAGGGCAGAAACAAAAGGCAATAAGGGGGAAAGTGTAAGGCAGAGAAGCCATAATCAAAAATCAAAAAGGGCGACAGTACAAGGTACAGTGACTGTACAGTACAGGCCCAGTACTACTCAAAGGAATAAAACGGGAAGTAAAAACATAAATGGAAAGCGACGCAGCAGGTTGTTACATGAAGATATGGGTTCAACGACAAGGAAAATTAGGAGAAACGTTAAGAGGAAAAATAACTTAGGAGAGGTTACCAATCAAGGTGTTGAGATTCAAAACAGAGGTATAAAAGCCAACATAAGTGTACTTTACCTGAAGGCTCGCAGTATTCGGAATAAGGTAAATGAGTTGATGGCGCAAATCATCGTGAATGACTATGATTTAGTGGCCATTACTGAAACATGGTTAAAGGATGGTCACGACTGGGAGTTAAATATCCAAGGGTATCAAACTATTTGGAAGGACAGAGTGGATGGTAAAGGAGGTGGTGTAGCTCTGTTATTTAAGGATGACATCCGGGCAATAGTAAGAGATGACATCGGTGCTATGGAGGATAAGGTTGAATCCATTTGGGTAGATATCAGGAATAGTAAGGCGAAAAAGTCATTGATAGGAGTAGTCTATAGGCCACTAAATAGTAACATTATGGTTGGGCATTCAATGAACAAAGAAATAACTGATGCATGTAGAAATGGTACAGCAGTTATCATGGAGGATTTTATCTACATGTTGATTGGTTTAACCAGGTCGGTCAAGGCAGCCTTGAGGAAGAGTTGATAGAATGTATACGCGATAGTTTCCTACAACAGTATGTAATGGAACCTACGAGGGAATAAGCGGTCCGAGATCTGGTCCTGTGTAATGAGACAGGATTGATTAATGATCTCATAGTTAGGGATCCTCTCGGAAGGAGCGATCATAATATGTTGGAATTTAAAATACAGATGGAGGGTGAGAAGATGAAATCAAATACGAGTGTTTTGTGCTTAAACAAAGCAGATTACAATGGGATGAGAGAAGAGCTAGCTAAAGTAGACGGGGAGCAAAAACTTTATGGTGAAACAGTTGAAGAACAGTGGAGAACCTTCCAAGCGATTTTTCACAGTGCTCAGCAAAGGTTTATACCAACAAAAAGGAAGGACGGTAGAAAGAGGGAAAATCAACCGTGGATATCTGAGGAAATAAGCGAGAGTATCAAATTGAAGGAAAAAGCATACAAAGTAGCAAAGATTAGTGGGGGACTAGAGGACTGGTAAATCTTTAAGGGACAACAGAAAGCTATTAAAAAAGCTATTAAAAAGAGTAAGATAGATTATGAGAGTAAACTTACTCAGAATACAAAAACAGACAGTAAATATTTCTACAAATATATAAAACAAAAAAGAGCGGCTAAGGTAAATTTTGGTCCTTTCGAGGATGAGAAGGGAGATTTAATAATGGGGGATGAGGAAATGGCTGAGGAACTGAACAGGTTTTTTGCGTCGATCTTCACAGTGGAAGACACAAATAACATGCCAGTGACTGATGGAAATAAGGCTATGACAGGTGAGGACCTTGAGATGATTGTTATTACGAAGGAAGTAGTGATCGGCAAGCTAATGGGGCTAAAGGTAGACAAGTCTCCTGGCCCTGATGGAATGCATCCCAGAGTGCTAAAAGAGATGGCTAGGGAAATTTCAAATTCACTGGTGATAATTTACCAAAATTCACTAGACTCTGGGGCGGTCCCGGCGGATTGAAAATTAGCAAACGTGACACCACTGTTTAAAAAAGGAGGTAGGCAGAAAGTGGGTAATTATAGGCCAGTTAGCTTAACTTCGGTAGTAGGGAAGATGCTAGAATCTATCATCAAGGAAAAAATAGCGAGGCATCTGGATGGAAATTGTCCCATTGGGCAGACGCAGCATGGGTTCATAAAGGGCAGGTCGTGCCTAACTAATTTAGTGGAATTTTTTGAGGGCATTACCAGTGCGGTAGATAACGGGGAGCCACTGGATGTGGTATATCTGGATTTCAGAAAGCTTTTGACAAGGTGCCACACAAAAGATTGCTGCATAAGATAAAGATGCACGGCATTAAGGGTAAAGTAGTAGCATGGATAGAGGATTGGTTAATTAATAGAAAGCAAAGAGTGGCGATTAAAGGGTGTTTCTCTGGTTGGCAATCAGTAGCTAGTGGTGTCCCTCAGGGTTCAGTGTTGGGCACACAATTGTTCACAATTTACATAGATGATTTGGAGTTGGGGACCAAGTGCAATGTGTCCAAGTTTGCAGATGACACTAAGATGAGTGGTGAAGCAAAAAGTGCAGAGGATACCGGAAGTCTGCAGAGGGATTTGGATAGGGTACGTGAATGGGCTAGGGTCTGGCAGATGGAATACAATGTTGACAAATGTGAGGTTATCCATTTTGGTGAGAATAATAGCAAAAGGGATTATTATTTAAATGATAAAATATTAAAATATGCCACTGTGCAGAGAGAGCTGGGTGTGCTAGTGCATGAGTCGCAAAAAGTTGATTCACAGGTGCAACAGGTAATTAAGAAGGCAAATGGAATTGTGTCCTTCATTGCTAGAGGGATGGCGTGTAAGACTAAGGAGGTTATGCTGAAATTGTATAAGGTGTTAGTGAGGCCACATCTGGAGTATTGTGTTCAGTTTTGGTCTCCTTACCTGAGAAAGATGTACTGGCGCTGGAGGGTGTGCAGAGGAGATTCACTAGGTTAATCCCAGAGCTGAAGGGGTTGGATTATAAGGAGAGGCTGAGTAGACAGGGACTGCACTCGTTGGAATTTAGAAGGATGCGGGGGGATCTTATAGAAACGTATAAAATTATGAAGGGAATAGATAGGATAGATGCGGGCAGGTTGTTTCCACTGGCAGGTCAAAGCAGAACTAGGGGGCATAGCCTCAAAATAAGGGGAAGTAGATGTAGGACTGAGTTTTGGAGGAACTTCTTCACCCAAAGGGTTGTGAATCTATGGAATTTCTTGTCCAGTGAAGCAGTTGAGGCTCCTTCATTAAATGGTTTTAAGATAAAGACAGACAGTTTTTTGAAGAATAAAGGGATTAACAAAGAACAAAGAAAATTACAGCACAGGAACAGGACCTTCGGCCCTCCCAGCCTGCGCCGATCCAGATCCTTTATCTAAACCTGTCTCCTATTTTCCAAGGTCTACTTCCCTCTGTTCCCTGCCCGTTCATACATCTGTCTAGATGCGTCTTAAATGATGCTATCGTGCCCGCCTCTACCACCTCCACTGGCAAAGCGTTCCAGGCACCCACCAACCTCTGCGTAAAAAACTTTACACGCACATCTCCCTTAAACTTTCCCCCTCTCACCTTAAAATCGTGACCCCTTGTAATTGACACCCCCAATCTTGGAAAAAGCTTGTTGCTATCCACCCTGTCCATACCTCTCATAATTTTGCAGATCTCAATCAGGTTCCCCTCAACCTCCGTCTTTCCAACGAAAACAATCCTAATCTACTCAACCTTTCTTCATAGCTAGCACCCTCCATACCAGGCAACATCCTGGTGAACCTCCTCTGCACCCTCTCGAAAGCATCCACATCCTTCTGGTAATGTGGCGACCAGAACTGCACGCAGTATTCCAAATGTGGCCAAAGTCCTATTCAACTGTAACATGACCTGACGACTCTTGTACTCAATACCCCTTCCGATGAACGCAAGCATGCTTTATGCCTTCTTGACCACTCTATCCACTTGCGTTGCCACCTTTAGGGTACAATGGACCTGAACTCCCAGATCTCTCTGTATTTTCCCCAGGACTCTTCCAATGACCATATTGTCCTTGAATTTGATCTTCCAAAATGCATCACCTCGCATTTGCCTGGATTGAACTCCATCTGCCATTTCTCTGCCCAACTCTCCAATCTATCTATAATATTGTTGTATTCTCTGACAGTCCTCCTCGCTACCTACAACTCCCAATCTTTGTATCATCTGCAAACTTGCTAATCAGACCACCTATACCTTCCTCCAGGTCATTTATGTAGATCACAAACAACAGTGGTCCGAGCACTTAGGATTGTTTTCATTGGAAAGACGGAGGTTGAGTGGAACAACACTAGTCACCCTTCTCCATTTTGAGACACTCCCTTCCACCACTACTCTCTGTCTCCTGTTACCCAGCCAGTTCTTTATCCATCTAGCTAGTACACCCTGAACCCCATACGACTTCACTTTTTCCATCAACCTGCCCTTATCAAACGCCTTACTAAAGTCCATGTATATGACATCTACAGCCCTTCCCTCATCAATTAACTTTGTCACTTCCTCAAAGAATTGTATTAGGTTTGTAAGGCATGACCTTCCCTGCACAAAACCATGCTGCCTATCACTGATAAGTCTATTTTCTTGCATATGTGAATAGATCCTATCCATCAGTATCTTCTCCAACAGTTTTCCTACCACTGACGTCAAGCTCACAGGTCTATAATTCCCTGGATTCTCCCTGCTACCTTTCTTAAACAAAAGGACAACATTAGCAATTCTCCAGTCCTCCGGGACCTCACCCATGCTCAAGGATGCTGTAAAGATATCTGTTAAGGCCCTAGCTATTTCGACCCTCGCTTCCCTCAGTAACCTGGGATAGATCCCATCCGGTCCTGGGCACTTGTCCACCTTAATGTCTTTTAGAATATCCAAAATTTCCCCCTTCTGTATGACAACTTGACCTAGAGTATTTAAACATCCATCCCTGCCTCAACATCCGTCTTGTCCCTTTCCTTTGTGAATACCGATGCAAAGTACTCATTAAGAATCTCACCCATTTCCTCTGAGTCCACGCATAAATTCCCTCTTTTGTCTTTGAGTGGGCCAATCCTTTCTCTAGTTACCCTCTTGCTCCTTACATACGAATAAAAGGCTTTGGGATTTTCCTTAACCCTGTTAGCCAAAG